>NW_025953578.1:26804-266209 GCF_022495145.1 Xylaria bambusicola
CCCGCGCCCCCCCCCCCCCCCCCCCCCCCCGCCCCCCCCCCCCCCGCGCTTACTGGGACTGAAGGGGTACCTAGGTATGCTAAGTAAGTACCTACCTAACCTTGAAGGGAGTTACAGGGGATTACAGGGGATTATAAGGGGGGGTGAGATGAAGTGGTACGCGCACCAGAATGGGCAGTTTCTGCTGCATCGCCAGTATCCTAGAGAGCTGAGCGAGGCGAAGCATCATACGTATCGCAAGAAAGGTCGCACTGATTGGTTTCCTCAGATGGTGCTGTGTGCCCTGTGTATGTGTATAGCAGGCGGTGCATATGACCCGACATGAGATGTCTAAAATGCGCATAAGGATGAGGGCACTCGTCTGTTTGTTATGCATTGGGGTTCTCAGCTATTCACAACACCACCTCGCAGAGGCACCCGCTGGAGCAATCCCGCAGTCGAGCTAGTTGAGTCGACTCGTATTCTTCATCATTCATAGCTATAATACTATATGAAGGTAGAAATCGTCCGGCTGTAGCTATCATGTCGTTTGTTTCCACGCCTAGTGCTGGCGACGATGCTGAAGGTTCCATGTAGTAAGTCATAACTTTACACGGAATCTTCTTATTTGCTAACCTTTCTCGGCATGGAGTGACTCAAGTGCCGAGTTACAGGATCCCCAGAGTTGCTTCCGTCATATCTGGGAGGCCAATACCGCGCAGGGTGACGACGACGAGAGTATAGGTAGCACATATGTTCCGGCCATACAAGATGCTATCAATTGGTCTGAATCAAGTCTTTCACAGCCTACTGAGGCGATACCAGAATATGCACCGAATGGAAATATGGCAGGCGACGAGCGCATATGTTACGGTATGATATACCAGGTTGAAGTCAAACTTTCAGAGAGCAACATGCCAAAGCTCAATTCGAAGTTGCAACACGAGACCCGAGCAACTGGGGCCGAGAAAGTTCTTGTCTTTACTGTCGAGCGGAAAGTCGATCATCTTACTGTTACCTTTACAGACGGAGCCACACTTGGCATCCTCAGCGACTCAATGTTCGAATCGCTTAGCCCCGTGATGGAACAATATTCATCGTTCTTCCTTGAAGGTGTTGCCTCTACGAATGTCCTTCGCGATAGAATTGGAAAAATCATCAAATCCTCTGATCGGAAAATACGCATGGACATCAATGTATACGGCTTGCGCGACGCAGCGAAGAAGATTGGGGACGAGCTCTCGGTCAAGAAGCTATGGCTTCAAAGACCAGACAATTACAAAACTGATTTCCCTTACGATAACCCTCATGTTGTCCATTTCCCCGATATTAACCAGATCTCTGCTGGTGCCAATGATATGCGTAGGCCCCTGGATGAACAAGGACAAATGACCAAGCAGGATAGGATCCAGAAGATCGTTTCCGAGGTTCATATTTCCCTC
Organism: Xylaria bambusicola; assembly: GCF_022495145.1. Classification (NCBI taxonomy): domain Eukaryota; kingdom Fungi; phylum Ascomycota; class Sordariomycetes; order Xylariales; family Xylariaceae; genus Xylaria; species Xylaria bambusicola. The sequence continues at coordinate 28,226 of NW_025953578.1, forward strand.
CAAAGGGCCGGAGAGCTCGAAACCACTTCTGGCGATCGAAGGCTACAGACGACACTCCTAGAGTAGGTGAACCATCACTGTGGTCTTATCAATCAAGCTAACATGTGATATTACTAAAGTCACCAACAACGGGCATTAACATTCATGAAGCAGCGGGAATCCGGTAATATCCCAGAGAAATATCGTCTTTGGAAAAAGTCTCAGTGCGAAGGCAAAGAAATGTACCTTCTTCTAAAATCTGATAGAAATGCTGAATGTATACTTATCTCTCCATAGGTACATTCACAGGGTGACGAAAACTCGGTCTACTGTGCCGCCGGAAGAAAGGGGTGGCGGCATTTTAGCTGATGAAATGGGGATGGGAAAGTCCCTGTGTCTATTGGCCCTTCTCCTCGATACGCTAGATGAGGGTCGTCAATGGGCTCAAAGGAGGCAGAGCGAGGCGTATCACAGCACTGGGATTGAAAAGTACTCTCGGGCAACACTGGTAATTGTCCCATCCGCCCGTTAGTGACTGACACCCTAGTCTTCAGTCAGGAATACAAAGCTGACACTAAAACAGTTCTGATAAATAACTGGCTAAATGAGGTCAGAAAGTAAGTTTGCTGTCCCTGACCGAGGAGGATGTTCTAATAACCCACCAATAGACATATAGGCGACAGCTTGAAGCATGTCAAATACCATGGGGTCGGAAGGGAGAAAGACTTGAATGTTCTTGCCGATTGTGATTTGATAGTCACAACTTATCAAACACTTCGCACCGAGTTCGCCAGTAAGAAAAGTAAACTACATAAGATCTGGTGGTATCGCATTGTTCTAGACGAAGGTGCCAAATCTGAAGATTGTAGAACTTGTTAGAACTCGGTTGACTAACGGCTCACAGCACACGTTATCCGACGACCGTCAAATACTTTTCACAGTACCTGTCTTGAGCTTCAAGCCAGATCACGAGTATGTAGCCACTAGAGTCATTTTCTCCTTGTTATAGTTCTCCCGCAGGCCATAGTTGGCAATTGGAGGCACAAGTGTGTCTCAGGAGTATGCAGAACTCCCAAAATTTTTACCTGCAAGAGTAATTACTGATTCCAGCGGTTGTAGTGGTGTCTCACGGGTACACCGATTCAAAATAGACTGCTTGACGTCGGTGCCTTGTTTGCTTTCTTACGAGCCGATCCATTCGATAATATCACTCAATTCCGGCGATTCATCGTCTTGCCCTTCGAGCAAGGTGACGAAATTGTCAAGGACCGTCTTGTTCTTCTCTACGATTCGCTTTGTCTTCGGCGCAACAAGGATATTCTCCTTCTACCAGGCACAGAGGAACGAGAACGGCCACTTCAGTTTAGCCCAGAAGAAATGCGGCAATACAACAGCACATTGAAGACGCTACAGCGATCCGTGAGTGAGAAGGTCGGACAGTTTGATAAGCACCGAGAGTTTGGATTATTCCAAGCACAGTTGCAACTAAGGATCCTATGTAACCACGGTACTTATCAAAAGCCATTTTCGTGGAAAAGAATCGCCCTCCAGCTGGACGAGTCTTTGGCTGCTGGCTCCGGGACTAACTTCGAATCGAAGTGCGACGGCTGCGAGCAACCTAGGCCAGCGCTCATTTTGACGACAAACAGTTGTGGCCACTTCTTTTGTACCTCTTGCCTTGAGTACTTGGAGGAAATCTTGAAGCCTACCGATTCGATGCCCTGTCCTCGTTGCCATTATAAAGATGCTGCGAAATGTTTGCGAAACGGCACTGTCCCAACCCGTGTCAACAACCCCAAACGAAATTATCGAGACACATTAGCTAGGAGTGCATACTTCAAGGAGACAGGGTTCTCCACCAAGATGAATGCATTGGTAGAAGATGTCAAGGATCGTATGGAAGAATTGAAGAGGTAATTTCCCGGCACCAAAGTAGCAGAACCCTTACTTAGAATATTAACCCGCATTGTTATAGCATAGTATTCTCGTGCTGGACGCACACAATGGATCTCGTTGGTCGTCACTTGAAGAACGCAGGTATTGATTACTTGCGCATAGACGGAGACACGCTTATGTCAAAAAGACAGCGAATTCTAGACGAATTCGACAAAGATTCTGGAGCCCGAGTACTTCTTAGGTGGGTGCGCTTTGAAACTTCAAAGTCTTCATTCATAGGCGGTTGCTTGGATTCGATGCTGACATCCTCATAGTGAGAACTACCCCAAATTCAAGCAGACTGCCTGCTAAAGCTATAATCGTCTGGCTGACCAATCTTCGATCTGTAGTGACGACAGGTACTGGCGCTTTTGGACTCAATATTACAGCAGCGAGGCGGGTATTTATCTTAGAGCCTCAATGGAATCCGAGCGTTGAGAACCAAGCCATCGCACGGACGACGCGCCTAAACCAGAAGGAAAAGGTACTCGTGATTCGGTATCGCATTAAGGATACAGTGGAGACGGTATGTCGTCCTTCACCACTGCACATAAGCTAGCAAGAATCTAACAGAAGCAGGAGATGCTATCGCAGCAAAAACAGAAGCGAGAGATCGCAAGAATAGGGTGGTGATACCCGAAGCTTGTAATGATGCCTCCTTTTTATGCAAGGATAAAATACGTGCTGGACCAACTGTTTCCTCTCTAATGTATCAAAGTTTCTTGGTTATTGATTGCTGAGGTGTACACTCTTGATCACTTAGCCATCCGTACCTTTCCCTTATTCAAGACCCTGGTTGATTTTGTAGTGTTCACGAAATGCATGTACAATCAGCAGCCATGATCTAGTGCAACATAACGCAAGATGTGGTCAGTCTCAGCTACGCTCTGGTTGCATCACTCGATTGTTCGGTAATCCAGAACAAGCCACTCGCGGTCTATGAGTTTAATTGTAACGAGAAGCTAGCAGTACTTAAATTATCTAAGATTCGACCTTCAGCCTCCTCTACCTCCTCACGGACATAATTCTGGAGGTCCAACTTTAGTCCGTAATACTTATCTTCCGTCTGGACACCAAGATCCTCTGTGATTTCCTGTCTTTGCAAGATAAGCTGCTCATCAACGTAATCTATAATACGATTCTCCAAGGTTCGGAGCTGCTTGGACATGTCGTCTCTAAGCTGGCTGAGTTTACTGTCTACCATGTGAGCGCAGATATCCTCAATATATTTTCGTTCTACGCGTCTATGAGCTCCTGATTCAGACCCAGGGGTGCTAAGTCGTCGTCGTTTGTGCAGACTAGGTCCTGCTGCTGGACTGTTAGTAAATATGGACTGACGAGAAAGCGCTGTGTACTTCGTAAGCTTACCTTCAGGCGGCGGTGCAGGCAGTACCTCCTCATAAGATGGGGGGTTCTCCATGGGAGGCTCGATTGCAGATTCATGTCCCACACTAGGAACAATATTTTCGGAACAAAGACTATCCCCCTCAATAATCTTCCCTCCAGCACCAGCATAAAGACTAGAAGCATTGCTATGGGCAGTTATAGACTTAATCTCGTTGCGAGACACCGAGCCACATAGTGCAAATAGTCGCTGCCGTGGTAAGAGTCTGCAGGGTATTTTGGTGTACACAGAAAAAATAGCTTGCTGAACTACTGCTCGCATGGAATCCAGCAGGTTGCCCGATGTTTGATTCCGGGGAGCAAGGGGTTCTTTTGGCACAACCAGCGCCGGCAATCTATTTAATTCAAAGTGCAGGCAGACGGTCTCGGGGCCGAGTGCTACCGCTTCCGGAGCGCTCGGAGAATCTTCGAGAACAAGTGTGCGTATGCGCTCAGGGTGAATAAAGAGGAAGACAGCAGTATTGCGCGAGCGAGGGTGGGATTTGAGGGCGACAGCAGCGCGTAATTTAAAGAAAGCTTTGCTGGAGCGGGCATCATAGTGCACGTCTAGATTCAGGTTTGACAAGCATCGGTTCTCACCGTCGGAGGTATGCCATGTCACGACAGCCGGCTGCGCCGTAATATCTATATTAGGGCTGGAGGTTGGTGTTGTTGGAGGAATGATGACTGGGCCTGCATCGGAATCGGCATCGGATGCCGTTGACGACATTACACGATATCACCTATATAATGTTAGCTGGCAGAAACATTCCTAGTCAGTAATAAAAAGATGAAAACTAATGCCCCTCTGTTGCCGGCGATACGGTCAGAGAATCCCACCCTCCCAGGCTTCTGGCAGAGGAGCAGCCTTGACTCCATATCGGATGGAACCGAATAATGGGAACAGCAAGAGAGACAAGGAGAAAGGGGATAGAGAGGGCATCGTCCCCGCACGCCTTGCCCAGCCACACCGAACGAGGCGACAACAGTCATCGCAGACAGGCAGCCGAGTGAATTCATGCCAAGCACTTCAACAACCCAACCCCTTACCAGAACCCTGGGTCTTCCATCGGCCGTAGGCGATGGGTAGAAGCCAGTACGAAGATGGTTCTGGTTGCAAATGACGGCTCACACTCGCCATGTGGCCTTGAGCGGACGTGCGCGATCACCCGCGAGGAGGCGGATACCTTAGGCCGAGCCTTTTGAATGCAAAATAACGACGACAATGATGCATCCAGATAAGGCGACAAGGAGATTTAGGGTGCATATAAGGAAGTCATTTGAATGTGGTGTTCAACGTGAATCTCGGAGGAGACGCGATTAGCGGACCATAGAGGATAAGGTAGGCACGGGTAGTCACGTGATGATGAGAAGAGGGGTTTGTTCAAGCAAACCTGGAATTTCAGGTGGCTGGGATGAAACAGAACAGTGGCTGGCACCCGCCATGCTGACTCAACAATCAGCTTGACGATATTTAGCTCTAGCCACTTCTCTATCCTTTGACAATTACACTACCTAGGTACTACGTAGATACTAAGTCGGTTGCTGGCCCTGCACAGCGATACGAGTATTCGAGTCGGACATCGCATCTACCTACCCGATGCTAGGCCGTGACCGGAGCCTGGGGCAGAGACACGGGTCGCCACGAGACTGTAATTCTCCTTGAAATAGAACTTCCACCTACACACTATGCATACTCCACCTTCCAACTGCTCTGAACTCTAATACCCCTATGCGCCTTGTCGTTCTGAGACTCAATACCTACTAGCGGAACCTGTATAGTCGTCTTTGATTGACGAGAGTTAGGTGTAAGACCATGCCTCAGATTGTCCCTCACTATACCGGTGCTATTCGAGCCAGCAGAAGGTCGATCGTCTTGTCCGCCAAACACTGTACATTCGAGGACTGAGGCACCCCAAGCCTGGGGAGCGCGGCTATCATACCGGCTTTTGGAACTTGGGTCTGATGACAAGGGTACGGACTGAGCAGTCAGTAATTGCTTTGGTCGTATAGCTAGCCAGAATGGTCGTAATGTTGGCAGGCATGCTATGAGCGGTAAGTCAATGTCCCATATTCGCATTTAGAGACGGATAGACGCGTAGTCTTACCGGATATGATAGCGAAGTCAGCCTCTACAACGGCCCAAACAGCTACGTTGTTCGCATTCCAGGTGAAATCTGGCCCAGTAGGTTGTGTCAACACCGCTACAAGACGTAAGATAGAGGCGATACAGACACTATATAACCTTAGCAACCAAAGACATATGTTTGACTATAATTGTCAACTTACAATCCCCCCAAGAGAAACATCGTTATCAGGCCGCGCTTTTGGCTTTTCGAGGCGTGAAGTTTTACCACGTGGGGGACCGGTAAAACCAAAAGAATCGCATCAGTTAGGATGTTCGGGATAGATATTGCAAATAAGAATGTATGGCTATCAACATTACAAGAAGCATTGATGGTCTTGTCCCAGAAACCGCGAATTGGGATGCATTGTAAAACAGTAAGTAGAAACTAGCCCGATGTTAGATTAGCATCTGACTTGTCTGAATTGTCAACTCGGCCAGAGTGATAAGTGTCGTAGACTTACTACAGCTATTCCCCACGCGGCAACTGTGCCGGTCAAAATTGCAATAGGAAGTCTTATGCTGCTGTTCTTATTGAAAATGCGCCAGTATAGTGCGAGAATTGAGAACTTCACGAATACGATTACACCGGTGTAAGTGAGCTCCGCAGTAAAAAGCCCGATAGCCCAATCTTCTTGGACCTCAGGACCGAAGGCTTGCACATGCTTTCCAAGACCACGAGGTATCCCTGTCTCAGTTAGTGGATTGGATTTCGATGCGCAATTCCGGTTACCGTACACCACAAAAGATCAGCAGATAATCCGGTTGCGGATGCCTGTGTTGAACTTTATTAGTTTGTTTTCGCACGTCGGCGCCAGCTACATACAAGTGCAATGAGAATGAGCCAGTCGTCAAGCCACAGCCCAGCTCTATTCATCCAACGGCACCAGAGTCGGAGGGCAGTGCACGTGAGGGCAATCGTATAGGGTACAGTTGAGGACGCATACAAATTAGGTTGCATGGTCTCTGTGAGATCAGCCGAGACGGGTGGAATCGACTCCATTTGGTCATGTACGTGAATAGAGAATACTGAGATTGAAACGTGATGAATCAAATCCTTTGATCAGTTGGTAGAGAGAATGTGACATTGCAGCAGGACATATATCAACAAAGCACGAATTGAATTGAAGGCATAGCAACGAATCTGGGGTTGTGGGAAAACCACAGCCCAAGATCCAAATTACGGTCATAATCTACTAACGCTCCCTTTGCATCAAGTTGTATGGTGTATGCAAAATCAGTTGGTGTAGATAGTCAGGTTTGTAAGCTCCTTACAGAAGCCTTACATTGTCACAGTTCAAACCTCATGGCTTTATGCTAGTATCCTCGTTCTTGGGGGTTTGTGGAAGCGGGAGGCTGTAAAGAGGGATCATCGCGATAAACATTCCAAAGATTTACTACACAGATGACACAGAGCTCCCGAGACCATCAAACAGCAAACAGGAAGGGCAAACATCAGAGATTCAGCAAATATAATAGGCCAGAAATAGATTTGACTCGCTTTTACCGGGTCATATGTACAAGGATCAGTCCCGTACAAAACAGACTTAGCACTACAATCCCGCAACATTCTCTAATACAGCAGGACCTAGTCACCCTTGCCCATTCTTATAGAGACGAGGTCGCTGGCGGTGTGGCAAAGGGTCTCGACAAAGTCAGCCATATGGCCCTCGGCCATCGGATTTCTCTACATAGTTGGGAATATCTGACTATAACTAAGAGTTATTATATCCCTTGGTCTGTTGGAGTAACCTCAACAAGTGCTACCTACTTATCCCTTCCATCCTTATACTAAATTTTTGGTTGTCCTCGCGTGTGCAGGTCAAAATCTCATGTTTGCCTTACGCTAGAGCAAATCATCAAGCACCCTAGTATATGTGGGCTATTCGAGGGATAATCAAGGGACGATGCTCCTCATGTCCACTTGGGGTTGCTGACTCGAGGCTCATCTGGTCACACGCACGAACGCTGTGACAGCTGAATATGCAGTTCGCCTTGGACTTCGGCCGTACGAAAGGCCATCGCAGGCTGCTCATGATCTTACAGAGACATGCTGGCAATATTGGGCAACATTGGAAAGTGAGGTTATACAGACTTCGCTCCTTGAAACAGATCCCAGAGACCTAGACACTCTAGGCTGGCAGACCCGTTGTATATAGAGTCGACTCAAGCCACCAACAGCCAAGAAGGAGTTGGTTGGTCAAGGACTCATGCAGCCCTAGTTGTTCATTATAATCTGAATCACACAAATTCCAAGCCCAGTATCTATGCCCTTGTTATACATCTCGACTAAATTTTCAAGTCCTTTGACTCTTCGCATAGTCTCGCTGGGCTCCGCCCTCACGTATTTACTACACGAAGTAGCAAGGTGTTTAACACTCAAGAAGAGATCATTCCTATTTGCTATTCCTTCTCAAAAGACCACCTCTTGTTTGCCAGTGACAGACGTCGGACCTCGTTATTAAGAGACCGTCGAAGGCCGTCTTTACACATAAGTGTTCTAGTTTAACGACCCAAGACTCCTCACATAACCCACCAAATCGCTACTCTGTTTAATGAAGCTATAACACCAACACTGCCTACAATGTGTGAACAGTTAGAGTATACTGGGAGATCAGACTTTCGCGAGGAGATAAAGGAACCGTAACCCCTTCCCATTAATATTGCACCAGACTAGATAGCTAGGCTTACCTAGGTCATCGAACAATTGGTGACGAGCACAGTCAAAGTATTTCGCACAAAAGTAGATTTCAGTTGACGAGCCCACCAGCCGATTTGGATATTCATCATGTGTGGTAGAGCTTCGCAGGAAATTCGGATTTAGATAATCGCAGAACAACTTCACGACAGGCAGCAGTCTCAACTCCTGGGTGGTTTATGGTTCGCTGTCTTCAGCGTAAACTATAGTCTAGCCGTCGCACGATATTAAATATTCTAGGCTAACTAGATAATCTGTGAGTTCGATGTCGTGCCTACTCAGAATGCTCGAAGCGCATACGCTCCTCATAGCATAATTATTGATTGATGGCATCGATCCTTCGAGTTTTAGCCTTAAATCCACAGTCAGTTGACCTAATCGGTCTTACCGTTTTCACAAGTTGTCAAGGGACACGACCTTGGAAAGCAACACGTCTCCTGATAAAGACTTATGCCTTGTCCGGCGGATGTCTAATCATGTTTTCAATACTCCGCATCGCATCTACACATGAGACCAGATTCTCGCATTTATGGAATACCTAAACTGAAAGCTCGGAGGGTTGACGAGATACTGGGCGATATCAAATCTACCTCATCATCTTCATAGTCGACAGTAGCTATTCTCAAAAGGACGCCGGAACTAGCTGAATACATGGAGGATGAAGCACATTTGGGCTGTTAGCACTCTGGTCTTGTAGAGTATGCTGATAGCAAGGATTCCTATGGTGGTGCCTGGAGCGGGCGTCTCATCGACGCTATGTGTGCTATTTGATGATAGCTTTTCGGGACAGCGACCCAGTCCAACCTCGCAAATCAGGGAGTTAACAATTTTGTTTGTAGAAGTGAACATGGCTATAAATGAATACCTCCTCCTAGACGTAGACGAAGCGCGTAGCTGTAGGCTAAGTAAGGTAGCCAAAAGCTTGGCCTCGCCGTAACCTGTTCTGGCTTGAACCTGCAGTATGCCGCAGAGACTTGATGGGAATACCAGGATCACTTTCGCATCCTTCAGCCTTCAGCATGCTTTGACCCCAGTAGGAATTAGACGGAGTCAGCGACTCAGCGCTACTCAGCGTGACAAGCCCAATTAACCGCCCCTAATGCAGGTGATGTATCTGCGCGTGCACATGTCCTAGTATTAGAGTGCATCGGACCAAGCGTAAGTATAGAGATGTAGCTCTTTTGAGTAGTAGTAGTAAGTAGACTTAGGGAGCTGTGTTTCAAGTTTGCTCAAAACGGACCGTTTTCTCACAAGAGGGATCGGCGAAGCGGATAGTGGAGAACTGTAGGTCTGGAGATCACCTTTGAGCCGATCTTCAACAGTATTATGACCTTCAAAGCCCAGTTATCCGGGTAGAGGTCGCACATGGCCTGCTCGGCCTGGTAGGTACCGAGGGTACTCAGCATTGGAAGCGGAGTGACCACGATAGTGCTTACGGCGGTGGACACAAGCTCCAGACAAGAGGAAGGCGAAGGGCTGCCGGGCAGCGGTCTCTGCACACGGAGCGTACTTAATCTAGGTAGGTATATCGGTCGGCACTTGTGAAAGGTGCCTGGCATTGAGATGGTGTAACCGTTCATCACAGGAATCTTGGCATAACTTGGCATAATGACGCGATGCTGGTAACATCGCATGGTTACATCACATGTGGTGTAGGTATGCCTCGACGATACCATTGGGCAGACAACTTCGACTCTGGACTACCGGTATGTAGACAGAGCCAACATCAAGGTCTACTGATAACATCAGCACAAATATATCTAGGTATCTATCTATCTATCGGCAGCATCGCATACCATCTGTCCCATGTCAGAATCATTCGGGATATCTACACAGTATTGTAGAGGCTCTCCATCTCCTACTTAGATTGTCAGCTGCCAAGTTCATTCTCACCTCAGCTTGCCTACCTAGGCACAGTCAACTCGGCAGCGTACCGGTCGTCGATTTGCAATTGGGCGAAACAATATCGGGGAAGACCCTTCCCAAATCGCCCTACGATGACCGTCGACCGCAGATCCTTTGGCCAATTAACGTGTATGTCCGCCATCACCGGATCCTATTCGCTGATCATTTATGCAGGTACCAAGACATTCCTGTCTAACCTGCTGTAGCGTGCGCCATGATTGCATTGAAGATTTTGACACCTTCCGAAAAGGACCGTCTCCACCGTTGCAGGATACGTCGACTGCGGAGGAGTGTTTAAGTTGAAACGAATAAGCTCTTATAAATAGCCACCCAAAGCCAACTGTGGCGTCCATTTGAGCCCCCTTTTATCATCTGACAACTCCACTATGGCTCGCAGCAGCCCTTTTGAGCATACGTCGTCACACCACCTCACTCGCTCACGAATAGCGAGCTGAGGTTTGGCGATGGCGCGCGCCCTACCAAGTATGTACTTACACTAGATTGGTGCTGCATTGAAGAGATGGGGGCCGATCCATTGCTCCGCGAGGTGCGTGGGATACGTGAGATACGGCAACTGCTTCTTCAGGCCGCGCATGAGTCTTTGCCATCGGAGAAGGATCAAAGACAACTCCCTTTTCCGATATAGCGCCGACCCCTATCCTGGAGCTGGATGTGGTGTAGGCAGACTCATACCTACGCACATACCTGCCATCTACAATTCGGCACTCGCCACGAGCCCAGCCCATCTTCGGTTATCCTAGAGTATGTCTCGCCTGAGCCTACCTACTCCCGGCATGTAGCCATTAAAGCGGTACATGTTAGTAGGTGTTCCTGATGTACTCCGTAGTGGTCCCCTCTAAATTAAGCTGGCTCACTTGCCTTTTGCGTTGGCATGTAACGTGTCTCGGCTCCCACGAGGCGTACACTGTCTTTGACAGCCACCGAGGGTCGTAAGGATGGTAGTGCTTTGCAAGTCCTGAGGACTCCCAAGATCGGCCCTCCCCAGGAACTACAAATATGTCGCGATGCCACGGTAATAATGTCTGCCTCGTTCTTGGGCTCACCACGCTTCGACTTGGGCATTCCGGACTAACAGTCGCCTACCATTCCTTTACACACATAGCCTATCATTCAGGCACATACATTCTTTAGCTTTGATAGCACCATTCTTTATTCTATATAAGCATGCATTTCACCAAGGTCTCCGCTGGCGTCGGTCTCCTTGCCGGTGCCGCGACGGCCCTGCCTACTTCTCTTCTTAACACTTCTCTCAAGACTCGACAAAGCTCGAGCGGTTTAAACGTTGTGTACTGGGGACAGAACGGAGGAGGTACTATTGAGAACAATGATCTCTCGGCCTATTGCACAAAAGACGCAGGTATCGATATTCTAGTGCTGTCTTTCCTCTACCAATGGGGCAATGGAAACACTATCCCTTCAGGCACAATCGGCCAGTCTTGCTTCATCAGCAATTCAGGAGAGGGCCAGAACTGCGACGACCTTACGTCAGCCATTAAGACATGCCAGGGCAACGGTGTCACAATCATTCTTTCTCTTGGTGGCGCTTCCGGGGCGTACTCATTGTCATCGGCAGACGAAGCTAAAAAAATTGGTAGCTACCTATGGGATGCATATGGCAACTCCGGTAACACGGACGTTCAACGGCCGTTCGGTGATGCTTTCGTCAACGGATTTGATTTTGACTTGGAATCGAACAGGGGCAGTGAATATTACCCGGATATGATTTCTACGCTGAGGGAGAAATTCGCCTCGGACTCGGGCAATACATACTATATTACAGGTGCACCGCAGTGTCCTATCCCTGAGCCAAACATGGGCGTTATAATTGATAACGCACAATTCGATTATATCTGGCCTCAATTCTATAACAACAACAACTACACGTAAGCTCTCTTCCGCTGAACCGGCACCCTGGATATCTGTGTTTCGGTAGTTACTGACTCTTGGATCTGACAGCTACCCGTGCGCCCTACCAATCAACGGCAACGCACCATTTAACTACGATGAATGGCTAGAGTACACAGCCGGCACACCCTCAGCTGATGCCAAGATCTTCGTTGGTGTCCCCGCTGCTCCCCTCGGCGCCAACGGCAGTCCTACCGGCGAGACCTATTACGCGAGCCCCGACCAGCTCGCGGAGATCGTCGAGGGTGTCAAGGGCGGGTCTCGTTTTGGGGGTGTCATGATGTGGAGCGCTGGCTTCTCTGACAGCAATGTCAACGACAACTGCAACTACGCTCAGCAGGTTCGCAAAATCCTTGACACCGGTTCACCTTGCGGTGGTGGTAGTGGTGGCGACAACCCACCGTCGTCCTCCACTACCGCCGCGCCTACGTCGACCACTACTTCCTCTGGCATTCCGACCTCAATGCCAGGAAACTCGACGGTCATACCCACTGGAACCACTACATCCTCCGCGCCCTCTTCAACCGCCACTGGTACTATTCCCCAATGGGGTCAGGTAAGGGCCACTCTTGATTCTCTTCATACACACATAAATCTCTACTAGAGTAGCGGTACAATGAATGAACACAATCTGACTTGAAAACTGCAGTGCGGTGGCATCGGCTACACAGGCCCAACTGAATGTCAATCTCCCTATACTTGTGTCAAATCCGGCGAGTACTGGTCTCAGTGCCAGTAGAATTTTCTCTACCGTTACTGGTGGACGGCAATATAGATCAGAGGTTGCGATCATGGATTGAGCGCAAGGATCGGATCGAAAAGAGAAGAAGAGGAAAAGACCATGACAGATTATGAACATTTGTCTTCATCTTTGCTACTCCCCGATCGGAGTCGAATGTGTATCTTACAAGATATTGACACATATCTACTTTCTTGTACATACTTAGAGCTTTGGCTTGAATGAGAACAGCGACATATGTGTTTTTATCTTATTTTGCGAACTCGTAGTGGAACGTGACACAACGATAACGGAGCAGGATGGGCTACAAAAATCTACATAGTAGACATTTAGACATTCAACGTGGCTCTGAGGAATTCGAGGTGTGCAAGCTCGACCTCCTGAAAACAACATTGATCTATCTTGCTCAAATGGTAACACTCACTGGTAGGTATGATACAGGCATAACTTTTGACTTGGCTTGTGCTTTCGAGGTTGGTCTGCATGTAAGTAAGTCTAGATAAGCCCTACGATCCGTGATAAGGAAGCGCCCGGACGAATGCAGGTAGAGCGCCCCGCTAAAATTTAAAGCTCGCTCGGTAGATGTAAATGCATCAAGGTTGGCAGTTCACATGCATACACGGCGTCTCCATTTCACCTCGCTGTATAATATATTATACCCCCAACTCCTTACTTTCTCATCTACATTGGACGCGTAGTAGCGCCCTCTGGTCCGTCGGACATGGAAGCCGAGAAAACCGCAGATCCTTCTGCGGACCCGGATCCCATCATCGCCAGCTACAAAGTCTACGCAAACCCCGCGCTCGCGACAGGACGAAAGCTGCTCATCATGCAGCACCCGAACCAGCAGGGCCCAATAAACTACCCACACGCCCAGATCAGTGGCATGCGTATAAAGAACCGCTCTGGCATGATCGAGGTTGACGTGCCCATCAGCCATGCCCTCGTCGACTACGACCGCGACAAGGGTCAACGCTGGGGTGGAGCGCTTGCTAAGAGTCTGGCGGCCAAGAGCGGCGGCACCCACGGATTGGCTGGCGGATTCGGTGTCGGCGTCTCGACTATGCGGCCGAGTAAGCGCCGGGATGAGTTCGAGAGGGACATCGACATGATGGATTGGAGCGAGGCCGTGCGCCAGGATAAAGTGCTGCGGACCAAGACGCTGGGCGGACAGCTCCCTCCCGAGTCAGAGACGGAATGCCAATGGATGGTCGGCGTATTCAAAGGAGGTTGGTCTATCTTGACGCTCGCTATCTCATGCCTACCAATGCTGGCTGGTCCTTTACTAAATGACACATGTCAGACCATTTGCATCTCACCCCCGCATCCGCCCTGATCCAGCTCCGTCCACAACTTCACCACATCGATGCCATGAATGAGCAGGAACGTGCAAGCCGTCGCGAAGGCGCAGGCGCAATGGGCGGGAAAGACGGCGTGCCCGCAACCACATCTAGCGCCGGTGCCCGAGCGATCCACATGTCAATCAAGAGCGCCGATTCGGGCAGCGGCGAGTTGACAACCGAGACAATGGCAGACCGGTTGCGCACGGTACAGACGGAAGCATGGAGCAGTCTTCAGTACGAGGACGATGAGAGCGCGAAGTCGTGGGCCGTGTTCAGCAACAACCTCGTGTACCGCAATGCCAAGAAACCCGCGGCCGACCAAGCCAACGACGAAGAAAAGGGTAAAGGAAAGGGGAAGGAGAAAGAAATCGATGTTATCCAAATCGACAGTAGCAGCAGCAGTGATTCGGAGCAGCTACAGGCGCAGTGGGAAATTGAGGACTATTTGAAGGCCATCAGCGCCATGAAAAATGGCCCCGAGGGTAGCCAGAAACTAGAAGATACGGTTGAGATCAAGCAAGAAGGGAGCATGAGTAAGACGGCAACAGGAGCGTCAGCGAAAGGCAAAGGGCCAGCCACGCCGGGGCCGGCCTCCGCGGCTAGGAGAACCGCCAATGCGAAAGGAAAATCAGTAGCATTTAAAGGTACGGATATGGAAGTGGACTCATGACGGATGGCATGTTTGCATTGGGTGGCGTTCTCGGAGGCGACTGCACTATCATCTGGCGTTTTAAAATATAATTGAAGAACCATTTTCATCAGGCCTGTCACTTGGCTTGACTCGTTACTACATTATTTACAGAGCTTCATATGATACAAAGCATTGCTGGCTTCTTTAATCCTGTAAGTTGAGTCTTCGGTGATAGAGTTCGATCGGATTCGCGTTCATATCCATTCCGACTTCCTCACTCACATTTTCTGATATAGACCACTGCTTTGAGTACTGGTCTATATAGTTTGTTTTAGAGTTTCGAGAAAAGGAAACCTGTATTCTGAATCTCGCATGTCCCACCGGAACCTACCTAGGTAGTAAATGATCAAAGATAATCCACACGGCGTTCGACGGACAGCTATACTCAATCCGGACTCCTCTTGATGCACACCAAAGAGACAGAGGATTTCTTGGAACCACCGTCGGTCATTAGATAGGTTAATGTTGATCTGTCGTACTGTCCGGTCCAAATTGCTAGTAGATAAGACAAAGGGTCTTCAGATTGCCATGGACTAGATGCCGCTATGAGAATACTAAAGCTACCTCAATGCCAATGCCTTTTGCACGCTATTTACACACGATATTTCATATGGGTCTATTCGTAAAGACCAAGGTATAGTACACTTGCTTTCCAGACCTACTCTCTACCACTCGGAGTAGAGAGCCAAAGGAACTCATCCGAGTCCTATTAAATTGAAGTAGCCTATTCCGTTCTTGCGACGCGCGGGGTGGATGATGTCCCTATAGCGAAAACTCCGCAAGCCCCCAATAAACATAGCATGGTTGAGCCTCTGGGGATTTAGCTTGTGCAGCATAGAATAATGATAATAGAGCCAATAGATGGCACGCTCTGAAGCTCATCGGTCGACACAATCTGTGATGGGAAGACAATTCGATGGAAGAAATCTGGAGTCCGTCTCCGGCTTGTCCCGGTGAATTAGTTCAATAATTCAACATCAAGGCCTATGGAGCGCATGAAGAGATTGACGTTATCGAGACGTTCCTTCGCCATGTCGGGAGGGAGGGTTTTAGCTAAACCAACGGTGCCCATAACGCGATCTTTTACGGCGAAAACGAGTCGTTGCTGTTCATCTGGACTAGCACCTATACCTATTGCAGCAAGAAATTGCCAAACATAGATATCCTCGCCAGAAGTCACGGTACCTGGGAAAATGTTATGGAGCGTAGGTTCTAGCGTGTTGAAGAAGAGATTGAACGTAGCGACCCTATAATTGATGTCAGAAATTTGCTTCTCAACGTATAAACGTCCGAATTGCTCACCACTGTTGCCAGCTTTGTTCGTTTGCTTGACCTGCTTGTTTGATGAGTTCCGCGCGACTTAGGATCATGGTCAGCATTGACACGCCAATACGAGTCCGTGCAACTAGATCCACATTCAGGTTTTGTGTGATCAATCCCAGAACACCAGTAACGATATCAAGATCGGATTCGTTTAAAAGCTGGAATAAACTTGGCATAACAGCCAAGGAGAATAGCTCTATGCGCTCCCTGGTGGCGGCGTCGAGGGAAATCGGCTCTCCGGTTTGCACCTGGGCACCTCGAACAACATCAAGCTGATCAAGATGGATGACAATCATAGTCAAGATTGTGGTACGTTGGGTGTGGGTAAGGTAGCGGAAGACGCGAGGGACGGCTCTCTTGCCCTTCGGATACGATATAAAACTAATGAAAGGATGCACTGATGTACTGCTAATAGGTTCGTGAACCCTAAGATAGTTCCATAGCTGGTCATTTAACTGATTAAACTCGTCCTGCTTATCGGCAATGCTTTGATCAGTCGGCCCGGTGGATGGTGGCATACTACGAGTGAGATCTTCCATTTTCATGAGCGTAAGATAAACGTTTTCGATATCGCGAAGCGTGTCCTTCTTCTCATGGCCTTTGCTAGGGTGCTGTGTTCGTTGGCTGCTGGCTGGTCGGTTGGTGTCTGGTGCACTTTCCGTTCGCTTGATATTCAGCAGAGGCTTCGGCGTTTTGGCATTACTAAAAGAAATCTTCCCTAGGCTGCCTTCAATTACCAGCTGCTTATTCTTGGGCTTATTTTTTGCAGCCTCAACAGCACGTTGTACCTGTTGCTCCATGCGTTGTACGTGATTTTGAGGGCCATGTTGTCTCGGCCCACCTCGACGGGTACCAGTCTGGAATAGATATGTCTGTGCGAAATTGTTGAGCGGCTGGTTAGGATTAGGTCGTTGCCCAGCTCTTAGAGAGCTCAGAACCTGGTAGTAGAAGTCCTCAGCTAGAGCGGCCTCGTTGCCCTGTTCGCTCGGATCTCCTGTAGCAGACACCAATTGTTGGAGCTGGATCCTCGTAATGAAGCTTTTATCTTGAGGGGTCATGAGACCGTTATTGCCGGACATAAGGTGAATCTTATGATTACGCTTAGCACGCCGCGCCTCAGCCTCTACAAAAGCAGCTTTCTCCCGCTCAGACAAATCGGAAAGCTGAGGCTGTGGGAGTCCTCGTGGAATCGAGTTTTGGGCCTTATGGGATGGATGCATGGGGACTGGCACCCTACCAGAATCGGCAGACAAACGATTCGGATTTTGTAGAATCTGCGTTGGGGCAATTGAAGATGCCTGCTGCGTTTGAGATATAGGGTTTGGCAAGGGTGGTGCAGGAGCTGATGGACTCTGCCTTGGAGGTCGCTGCAATATCGTAATAGGATGCCCATGAGTGACGCCCGGGGCTGGCTGCTGAAATTCGCTGCTCTGGAAACCTCGCTGGTGCCGGCCATTGATTGGCTGACGAATAGGATCAAGCGCAGGTTGATGGGAATAAACGGCGGGTTCCGCAGCTGTCTGAATCTCTTGAGCATGGTATTGAAGCTGAGGTTGAGATTGAGGTTGCGACACGGGTGGTACTGGAGTGGTTTGTTTCGCTCCAGCCCGCATCGCTGCTTCGACCTCTTCCAAGCTCATCATCTTCCGCCCTGGTGGAGGCTGAGACATAGCTGCCGGAGTTACGGGTTTCTTAGGAGCAACTCCCCATATCGAGGCGTCTATTTGAAGTTCAGTCGGCTCCTCCTTATACTTTTCATATCCGGTCCGAGAAGGTTTTGAGGCAGGCGGCGCAGGCTGGTAGGCGTAGCCAGTATTGTAGTCTTGCCTAGCCTGTGTGCGCGGAGCTCGTGAAGTTTGCTGATGGAGGCTGAAGCGCTGATGCTCTTCTTCCATGGCATTGGTGATTTTGGCAGTGGCACCAAAGAAGTCGAAATCCTTGCCAACAGAGCCGTCCGCTCCGGTATCACCAAAGGTGTCATCGTTGAAAGCGTCATCAGTCTCATCTAGCTGGTCCCCAAGACCGTCGTATGTATCTTCAAAGTCAAGTGCTTCGTCGGTGGCGTCGTGGTCGCCTCCGAGATCAGCGAAAGGGTCGTATGCCTGGCCGAAGCCAGGCGCCGACTGATTATGTGCAGTCGAACCCATGTTAGACATGGCGTTAAGGATCCTCTCTAGATACTAGTCGGGACGTCGCAAGTCAAAAGGATGGTCAAGAACCGATTCTATTCGTGTCAGCGATTATTCAAGATGCAACGCGCAGTAGCAGGTTGCAGCTGTACATGATCTTGTTTGCGGGATACGAGAGTTGTGCTGAAAGGTTTGGCTCAGAGTAAAATCATACACGAGAAGGGATGCGGTTCAAGGACAGAAGTGTAGATACCTTAGTAATGTTGATTTCTGGGAGAGTGAATGGGGATGGGAGGATGGGAGGACGTTGGGCTGGAATTGTTCAGAATGGAGGGGCAGGTAGGTTTGCGCGCGAAAAGGGTCGAGAGGTACCTAGGTCAATCTGCCCCCCTCGGCTGTATGAAATATAAATGCACACCCCAGGAACGAGTCTCTGCGCGCAAAGAAGGAGACCTGAAGACCCTCGGTATTAAACAGAACACCGTCGGCATTCATGGAGGGGAAAATATCGGGAGAAGAAAATAGTCTCTTACAGCTAGGAAAGGTGGAAAGTCCGAGAGCAGTTGGGGCGAGGGAAATGCTTGATCATGATGTGTGGGTATGTGGGCAAGGTCGATAAGGTAAAGAGAAAGACGTGAGCTAGATGGCACCACGGAGGTATGAATGAAGCCGGGGCAATAACGAGATAGGGATAATCACGGGTTGCCGAGTGAAGAATATGTCACTCAAACGACCGCTATCGAACTGTCAGCTCTATTTTGTCGCGGGATTGGGCGGCGAGCTTCTGATGGACCGTTCGAGATTCCACAAATGCGCAATTGAACGAAGCCAACCGTGAATCATCTTTGTGGGGGGGTTTGCTGTGGCTCGTTGTGGCTCGGTAGTGTTCCTTCCTGCTTGTTTTACATAATTAGGTACATAGGTACTTAGGCAGGCGGACCTATGCAGTGCTTAGGTGCCTACGACTTATGTATGTACCGAAAGTACTATAAATAAGCACGTGACATGGACTACACAGTTACCTAAGTATGCATATACTATGTACCTAGGATGTACGTTCTCTGATCTCTCCTTTCATTCATAAACCTTGAATTAGATCATGAAGCCCAAGTTGCTATCATAAAATCAACTTCGACAATAGAATAAACTGGTGTAAGAAAGAGTGATTTTTTTTTAAAAAAAATTTTGGAATTAAAGGGCGAACGCCTACTAGGTTCAAACGGATTACTTATTAATCTGGTGTTAGAGTTATTATGTAGTGTTGCCTATCTTGTAAATATGTTTTGCAAAACGTCTGGCGCAGAACGCTCATGATATGGAGGTGAGTTCATGACAATTAATGATACCTACAGCTACATATAACATATAATTCGGCGAAAGGAGACCAACGGCTACCTAGGCCCTATCAAGACTCAATATGCGAGCCTTTTTAGATATGAGGAATTACAGGGACACCAGTGGCTCCGATGCAATTGGTTCTGCTCTCCATGGATCTAAGACAGGGGCGGCGACAGGGGTCTGAGTTCTACGGCTGTACCAGAGCTGTACCTACACTACACCCCCGACCCCCCTCAGCCCCTACTTCGTGCTGGTGCGTGGCCAAGTGACGCGGCGGCCTCTCCCCAAGTCGCACAAATAAATGACCAAGCCAAGTGGGACAGCGCTCATCTTGAAGCTTCCGAGTCCCTTTTTCGTCGTCGTCGTCGTGGTATCTCCAGCTGTCTCGCACGTCCCGTCCCGATGCCGATTGATCAGAATCAACAGTGCTACTTGTGCTACCTTCCCTGATCATCTGATGCACCTCACCTCGCATTATCTCGTCTTCCTTTCTTCTACCTACTTCGTACATCCAAGGCTCAAGCAAAGCCTCCCCACCTAAGTATCTTTCCTGCCCAGGTACATAGCCTGTCGCCCACGCCTGGCGTGCCAGAGAGTTGGGAGACTGTTTCTACGTACGGTGGACCGGTGGTGTACTCTTCTTCGCTGCCTCTGTACGACGTTTTCGTGTCTATACTTGCTTTATCGGGCAAGCCAGTCTCACTTGGTATCATCATCGCGCAAGTTTGCATCTTAAAGACCGTGACGTATCTTTGCCCCTCGTCTTCCATTCCTCACCATTTCAATTCATCCATTCGTCTTGGCCGATCTATTACCGATTTTTACTCTAGCTTGTGTTTTCCTATCGCATAGCTTCCTTTCTTCATCAATCCCTAGTGTGTACTAGGAATCAGATCCTAGTGCATCAAGTTGCTCATTCAGTTCAAGGCGTCCAGTCTCCCAGCGTACGACGCAGTGATGTGATGTCCTGACGTCCCTTTGTTATTTTCTGTACCACAAGCAGAAGATTACCATTCAATTCGCCCCGCCACTGTCAGGTCATCCTAGGCGTCTCCTTTATTTTATGCTCTCGGGTTTCCTGCCGCAACGAAATAATTGACGACTGTTTTGTTTCTCCCACAACGACACGATCGCTTAGGATCACATCTAAATTGATCGGCGTAAATCATGGCGGCTGGAAATGCGCGTATCGTGAGATATATTGTCTTCGCCTCCTTTGTGAGCTTCCACCTTTCTTTTGCTTTTCTCCCGTTGTCATCCTGGTTTTCACTTCTCTAACAACCCTGCATCGCATCTAGTTTCTTGGAGTCCTCTACTTCATTTCCAACAACCAGGGCTATCACATTCAACCCGACGCATTCCACCTTAGTAAAACGCAACCAGTGAACCCTTTAGAAAAGGAGCAGTCTGTTCTTAATGGCGGCAGCGGATCAACTGAGGCGAGCTCGTTAGGGGCGGGTAGCAGCTCAAGTGGTACGGACTTCGGAGATGGGGTGAAAGATAATGTAGATCGTCCTGGAAAATCGGGCTCGGCGGTGACCGGTAGTGACAGCAGCAACATCGAACCCGACCCTATGCAAGGCTCGACGAGACCCCCGCCGGGCACCCCCAAACAACAACCCGATCTTGGAGAAGTCGCGATGGCTCTGACTCCAAATGATCATGGCTGGAATGATATGCTTGGAACGGCGCCTGGTCCTCGTATGAACGCCACCTTTGTCACCCTAGCCCGGAATGGTGATGTGTGGGATATTGCTCGATCTATCCGCCAGGTTGAGGATCGGTTCAACCGCCGATACAACTACGACTGGGTCTTCCTGAATGACAAGCCTTTCGATGATACCTTCAAAAAGGTTACTACCTCTCTTGTCTCTGGTAAGACCTACTATGGTGAGATTCCTCATGAACATTGGTCTTTTCCAGAACATATCGATCAGGACAAGGCAAAGAAAGTCCGCGAGGACATGGCCCAGCGCAAGATCATTTACGGCGATTCCATTAGCTACCGCCACATGTGCCGTTTCGAGTCTGGCTTCTTTTTCCGTCAGGAATTGATGATGAATTACGAGTGGTATTGGCGTGTAGAACCAAGCATCGAATTATTCTGCGACGTCCACTACGATCCATTCCGATATATGTCCGAGCACAAGAAGAAGTATAGCTTCGTGCTGAGTCTGTATGAATACGTTGAGACGATCCCAACGTTGTGGGACAGTGTGAAGAAGTTTATTAAAAATTACCCTGAACATATTGTCGATGGCAATTCCATGGGGTTCCTCAGCGACGATGGCGGTGAAACATACAACAAATGCCATTTTGTATGTAACGACGTACCCTCTTGGTTTTGAGTTCGACAAGCTAATCCAGAAACAGTGGTCCAATTTCGAGATCGGTAACCTTGAATGGCTGCGATCTAAACCGTATATCGACTTCTTTGAATCTCTTGACCAAGACGGAGGCTTCTTTTACGAGCGTTGGGGAGACGCACCAGTTCATTCCATCGCCGCGGGTCTGCTCTTGAAGAAGGAGGAAATCCACTTCTTCAACGACATTGCATATTATCATGTTCCTTTTACTCATTGCCCAACGGGCGAGCAGACTCGCATTGACCTTCGTTGTCACTGTAATCCGAAAGAGAACTTCGATTGGAAGGGCTATTCCTGTAGGTCGCCTCTAAAGTGTCTTACATTTATCACCATGCACTAACAACCATGTCAAATGTAGGTACATCAAGATATTTTGACATCAACAAGCTAGAGAAGCCAAAGGGATATGAAGACCAGGAATAAGCGACAGGATGATACATTACGACAAAGCATGTACAACAAATGGGTAGTGTGTATCTTTTTTCTCATGACGGGTTATTGAAAGCATTAAAACGGCTCGGCAATGTGTGGTCGGGAGGACCAATGGCGTCTTGGACTGCGTCTCAGGGAGACAGACCTCGCAGTGTTCATTCTTCATGTGTAAATATAAAATTTGCTCTGCGACATGATATTTAAATGACGACTGCCAATTACGTGCGGCTCACACACTATCATACAGGTATTGATAAGGGTAGCAAGGTGCCATTTCATTTTTGTTTATGTTCTACATTCCGTGAGGCAAAAGCGATTTTATCCTCCAACTGAGGCTTTCTTGGGTTTCTTCGTACCATACTTGCTTCGACTCGACATACGACTTGAAACACCAGCCTATGTAATAGTTAGTGTATCCATGACGGTGTGGAGGGTTTTCACTTGATTCAGAGAGTGATGGCCGAAAAGGAGTGGAAGCGAGCGGTATCTGTACATCGATGGGATACTGTGTACGAAGCTCTGTGATACGGTGAAGTCACTGAACTCTTCCATAGTAGATCCAATACACAGAAACGGGAAAAATATCGTACCAAATCTAAAGCACCGCGGACCAGATGGTAACGCACACCGGGGCAATCCTGACTGCGACCTCCGCGTACAAGCACGACGGAGTGCTGTTGGATGTTGTGGCCCTCGCCGGGGATGTAGGCGGTGATCATGCTGCCGGACGACAGACGCACACGGGCCGTCTTACGCTCGCCTGAGTTGGGTTTCTTCGGCCGCGTAACTCCAACCTTCAGACAAACGCCCTTCTGCTGCGGACATAGGGTATCGGACAGCGCGGGGGAGGTGGCGTGGCGGGCGCGCTGCGCCTTACGACAACCCTAGGGAAGAACCAAGTGTCAGCGGTGGCTTTTGACGAGTCAAGCGAAGTTGGCAATTAGGATCAAGGGTCACTACTCACTCGCAGCACCTGGTTCAGTGTTGCGCAGGGTGCGGGCGTTGTTGAAAAGGGGCGCGATGCAAATTGCGATGACACTGTCGTTGTCTTAGTTGTCGGTGTCAACGCTCGTATTAACGGCCGCCGTACCGCCGACTGCCATATTGACCGTAGTATGGGAGCTGCCATGGCGAATCGTGAACGGGATGGCGGCTACAGATTGCGATGTCGCGAGGCCGACTGCTTCATACAGCAGCTCCTGTAGTCGATAATTGGATCATTGCAGATTTGGACGGCTCCAGGCTTGGCAGTTCCGAGATGATGAGCTGCAGCTGGTGACGGTCCGCCAAGGCATAGTCTCTTATGGCCCACTTTCAGCAGCACACATTCACATGTCAGCTTGGCTCTCCCGGGAGTCATTGCAACGGGCAGCAGAAGCAGCGGGGCCGGAACTATAGTAGCGTCAAGGGAGACAGACCCGCGCTCTGCCCGCGGCTGGCTGGGGAATGCGGGCCCCAGCGGGAGTCTCATGACAGTGACCGCCGCATACAGCCCAGCTCCACCAGTGGCATGGCTACCCTCGGCTAAACGGTTCGAGGTGGGAGTCTTGATGCGCTGACTAGGAAATGTCGCCAATAACCTCTCTCAATCTTTTCCCAATCCTGTCTTGTAATTGCTGACGCGACGACGATCCTCACAATCCGTTCTACCATCTCTTGCCCGCCACACCACCCATCGCATCAGCTCAATTCCTTCACACAATGTCCTCCATTGCTCGAGTGTTGCGGCCCGCTGTTCGGAGGGGTCATGGTGCTGCTACGCGGGTCTCATTGGCATCGCCACGATGTATACACCCTTCAACGACACTGAATTCTCAGCAGTGAGTAGACTTCATCATCTAATACTATGTATTGCGACTGCAAGGTAGCGTATCTATCATACGATATACTGATCATGATCCACACAGGTTAAGACCGTTGTCCGCCACCCCCAGCCGCCGTACTGATATCTCTGGCATTCCTCCTACTCCCATAACGCATTTGTCAGAAACCGAGGTGGCGATGCAGGATGCCGTGTCCAAGTTTGCCAACGAAGTTATCTTACCGAAAGTGCGCGAAATGGACGAGGCTGAGCAGATGGACCCGGCGCTTGTTGAACAGCTCTTTGAGCAAGGTTTCATGGGCGTCGAGATTCCCGAGGAGTACGGCGGCGCCGGCATGAACTTCACTTCAGCTATCATCGGGATTGAGGAGTTGGCTCGTGTTGATCCGAGTGTGAGCGTCATGGTCGACGTGCATAACACATTGGTCAACACGGCTCTCCTGAAATGGGGCACTAACAACATCAAGAAGAAATTCTTGCCTCGTCTGGCCACCAACACAGTTGGTAGCTTTTGCCTGAGCGAGCCAGTGTCGGGGTCCGATGCTTTCAAACTTGCCACCAAGGCCACCGAAACAAGCGACGGCTTCAAGATCTCGGGCGGCAAGATGTGGATTACCAACGCAATGGAAGCCGAGTTCTTTATCGTATTCGCGAACCTCGACCCGTCCAAGGGCCACCGTGGAATCACAGCCTTCCTTGTTGAGAAGGGCATGAAGGGCTTCGAGATTGCCAAAAAGGAGAAGAAGTTGGGCATTAAAGCCAGCAGCACTTGCGTCCTTACCTTTGACGACGTCGAAGTTCCCAAGGAAAACCTCCTAGGTGTGAGGGGTGAAGGCTACAAGTATGCCATCGGTATTCTGAACGAAGGACGTATCGGTATCGCTGCTCAAATGACAGGTCTTGCTCTCGGCGCCTGGGAAAATGCAGTTAAGTACGTCTGGAACGACAGAAAGCAATTCGGTCAATTCGTCGGCGAATTCCAGGGAATGCAACACCAAATTGCCCAGTCTTATACTGAAATAGCAGCCGCCCGTGCCCTCGTCTACAATGCCGCGAGGAAGAAGGAAGCGGGCGAAGATTTCGTCCAAGACGCTGCCATGGCCAAGCTATTCGCCTCCCAAGTCGCCGGCCGCGTCAGCGGTCTAGCCGTGGAGTGGATGGGCGGCATGGGCTTCGTCCGTGAGGGTCTTGCCGAGAAGTTCTGGCGAGACAGCAAAATTGGTGCCATTTATGAGGGAACAAGCAATATCCAGTAAGTCATCAAGCCCCACGCCTTGTCAACTACCATTTACTAATTCGGTGTCATAGACTTAATACGATTGCGAAGCTTTTACAGAAAGAATACACTCAGAAATAGAGGACATGCAACGGTTAGCATCCTATATAGGTCATAAAAAGGGGAATGCTTTGCTTTTTGTCCATTTACCTTATCAGTTTTAAGAGCCATGTATGAACGCATCAACAATGCTAGATCATTTGTTTGAAGCCAAGGAGTCATTTACATATATTATATCAAACTGGAAACATGCCAGCGTTTACTGTGTTCGTTTGTTACCAAGCTAAGATCAGCATCAATATATGTGACAGCTGTGTCTAAGTATAATGTTGTTTTTCTAAGAATTGGGATGTCGCGCTATCAACTGAAGGGGTATTTCCTCTACATAATAGTGCGGTTACTATTTATTACTGTATTCGAATCAAGAACTTCAGTTTCAGGTAGGTCATTACAATGTGTCCGAATGGTCCCAGTTCCCCCTGATTTAGTTTGTCTAGTTAAGATGGCTGGTCTCAACCATGATCTCGACCATGATAATGATAAGCTTACACCTTTGAAATCGATCTATATCATGCCTCGTCTACGACACTACTCAATGAATATCAAAGAACCGCCATGAATGGAATAAAAGCAAAGGAATAAAAATGTGCAGGTATATCTTTCTACACGACCCAATAAATTACTGACAAACTTATTGTCTAATCCAGGTTTCCACACCTCTTCAGCAGCCGCCGCTGCTACCCGTTGGCCCCTGCCACGCATCGTCTGTCACAACAAGGACAGCATCAGGGTCTGCATCAGGATCACAAGGCGGTATAACAAGTGTGCGGTTCGCAGTACTGGACTCCCAGATCGGGCCCTGGCCACAGTCCTGCTGTCGCACATACACGTAGTTGGTCGTCTCGCCGGCCGTGAGCGCAATCGTAGCAGCCCACAGGGGTCGTTGGTCCGTGTAGCCCGAGGCGTCGAGCGGCCAGGCATTGCTGACGTCCCAGGTACCGAGATCTGTCGTGTTTCCAGCAACGAGGATATTTTCGCCAAAGTACGTTGTGGCGTTAACCTCGAAGCGCACGTTCGATGTACACGTCACGTTGACGTCGGGCGCGCCGGCCGCGATCGCGGGTGTGTAGGTACCCTTGGTCGAACCGGAGGCGCACTGGTCCGGCAAGGTGGCGGAGCCAGAGACTGGGACCCAGCTGGGAGGGTATTGTCCTGCGCGTCGCTCGGCCATGGACACAAACGCTGCGTAGGACCATGTTAGGTCTGTTGCAGACGTCGGGTTGAAGGGCGAGGTCTTGTTGAATTGTTCCGCTAGAGATCCATCCTCTGGGGTATACTTCTCGAACACTGCCACGAAGCTCTCAGCATATTTGGTTACGGCTGCCAGGATACCGGGGAACTCGGAGCATTTGTCGTTTGGCGTATAAGTCTGAGTGCGGGCGGCTGGGTAGATATCCCGGAAGAAAGCGAGGGAAGTCTCATCGATGGTTAGTGAGCCCTGGACAGTCCACTGAGCCAAAGCGTCATAGAGATACTCGGCGGCACTCGCAGTGATAAGATACCTAGTACAAGTATGTTAGAACTTGATTTTCTTCTTCTCTCTTTACAGTTTTTACGAACCATGGGTTACCATCAAAATAAACATCCTCGGTATACCGGCCAAGGGCGATACCCTCTGTTGGGGGTATGCCTTCATTGATGGGATACAGAGTCGAGTTACGGAAGGAATCGACAAAAGCTTTGAAATTCGACAAGCTCCGGCTATTGCAAGGCTGTATGCTAGCATCGTCACAACTGGCATTTATGTCAAACACGGAAATAGCGCCAATCACCGTGTGGGCGTCCTTGCCGGTGCGCCCCAGATCACTGTTGATATTGGCAGTGAAGTACTCGCCATTCCAGAACGCTTCGTTCAAGAAGCAAGCCACTTGAGGGGCCTGATCACATCCTGTGCATTGAACGCCGATGCTTTTCGCGAGTGTGTTGCCCTCAACGAGTGCCCTGAGTTGGTTTTGGGTGGCAAAGAAGCTTGAACCTAGCACCTCTTCCCAGATATCAAACCCAGTAGAGTTCCTTCAATCAAATTAGGCACAGCCTATGCAGCTTAAGTCGAGAGACATACCAATATTGACCGACATATGACAGGTCATTTGAGATGACTGGCCATACAACTGTTTTCGCCCTTTCTTCTTGGCCATTGGAGATAAGCCAATTGCTATACGCAATTAACGCAACGGCACGGAGTGCTGGACCATCTCTCTGCGGCCGTCCCCAAGCTCCATTGAACCGTGTAAGATCAACGTTGTACTTTGGCTCACCGATGCCAGCTCCGTTTGGGAGGAACGTTCCTGACGGGTTGGTGACAGTTCTGTTGGAGATCAGCATCAATTATTCTAGTCGTAGATCGTGAAGATATTTCAAGACTTGAAGGCGAATAAACAAAACAGAACCTTGAAAGCATAAATGGGAGAGACGATAGAGTAGCTGAGGCCTTCATACTGGAGAATGGCTTGAGAGTGGATGTAATCCTCGATATAGGATTTGAGCTGTTCCTCGCCAAGCAAGAATTCGTCAATAATCATCTTCATGGTCAGAGCTGCATCTCGAGTCCACGTATAAAAGTCTACCATCTTGTCAGTCAAGAAGGCGATGCCGATGAGGTTCGCAACAAACTCACAGTCTGGGTTCACGGTAGAAGGACTGGCTATAATGACACCTGCTCCGGCGCCTGGAGCGCGAGAGCCATCAGGACCGATGTTGTTGAGAACATTCTGGAGAGAAAGAGCACGTTGCTTTTGCACAAAGCTGTCGAGGCCATCTGCTCGAGATATAATCCTCCCATTTGCTACGCCGGCGGCCGCAAACACAGATAGCAACGTAATTAACTTGGCTGAAAGGACGCCCATCTTCAATTGACTTGAATTGAGTGCTAGGAAGAGAGAAGTGAGAGGAGAGGAGGCTACATGTGGATTCCGAGGACTTTGTTCTGGTATATGCGTACGATTTTATATCCCCAAGATCGTTCGGCCCTACTTCTTTCTCAACTTGGCTGCTTGTACCCTCTTGCTTCTCTACCTTCCCGAATCATTTCTGGCTCGACTTGGATCACATCATAGTGTCATCGCCTCTGGAGAAAGAGCAGCTTGGCGGGCATTCTGGGGAACTAGCTGGGGGTTTTCTCGGAGTAATCCTAAGTGCACATACATTTGCGGGGTAGCTACCCCAGGTATAAATTAAATTTCCCCAATCAGGTTATCAGTTTGGACCTGGGTGGACATCGTCAACCTCGCTGTCAGGGGTTCCCCTCATACACTGTGTAGCTTAAAGCGACCGAAATGTCGTTTGAATTGGTTACATAATCTCGCGATGCACAATATAGGTGACCGACGAGCTTCAAGGGACAAAACGGACTACTTGAGTGGCACATTATTCTTCATAACGGTCCAACCTTAGATCGATATACTATAAGAAGTAATAATTAGGGCCGGGCCGGGCCGGAGCCGAAATAATCAGCAAAGTTAACAATATATTAGATAGCTATGAAGCTATAGAGATCAATTGACGTAAACTTAATTAGAATAGGCAGGAGGAAGACGTTCGAGCTGGTAGAGAAGGCTGGTATCTATCTATCTCACCAAATGTCTATGCCCAAACAGAGATGAGGAGAGTTGAGAATGAATTAAAGAGATATACGGTAAGTTTGGATGGTCACAAGTACCCACCTACCTACCTGGTAGTACTAGAAAAGGGCATCCTGCAACAACTAGGTAAACCCATCTATTGATTTCGGTATATGCCATAGATAGATACGGTATGTATATGCTTAGGTAATCATATACCCAGTTAGTACTTCCTAAGAGCTTCAGTGTACCTAGTGCTTGAACTTTGCTGGGGAACCAGCATCGGGATGCTTAACGTTACAGCTGAGGTAAACAAGACTGCAGCTTTGTGGCCTTGTCCGTCTCTAGCCTCATCGTTGTGCGTGGGCAGAGCTCGTTTGCCTACCTAATTTCGCAGGTTTTTCTTAGATGACATGAAGTAGATGAAGGCTTGCTAGGACTTATCGGGGATTGTTTTGGTTCTTAGTGTCAGCCGCTACTGGCGCGCGTTAAGTAAAATTAGAGTCTCCCGGAGGGGGGCTAACCTCTGACCTTGTACATCCGCCTCTCACTTCGAGACGGATATACTTTAAGTACCTGGGAAGGATTATCTGCAGGAGCTGACCTTAACAACTATATGGTAACCCTGTGCTTCCTCAACTTGCTAAACGTCAATCGTCGGGTTATGGCGTTATACCGGCCCAAGGGCTGGTTGTTTGTCTGTCTCTTTGCGGGATTGGCCGTGGCCTCCAAGCTAGAGAACCATGGAAAGCCTGCAATATCTTTCGACTCCTTGAGTTTGCAGCAGCTGGATGAGGAACTTCAAGTAAGCGCACGAGTCTCTGTGCCCAGCTACCTGTAACACAAGCTAAAGAGAGCTTCAGACGTGCGATGTTGTCCGACAGCTCAACGCTGCAAAGATCGCGACCGCGCCCGACACCTCTACCCTGACGTCTAAGATATTCGCTATCCTCTTTCCTGGCAGTCCCGCTGTCAACGCTCTGCTTGCAACTCTCTATATCTCCGGTCCCCCAAACTTTCTACTAGCACTATGTCCAACCAACATCGATCCATCGTCGCTATCAGTAATGGTTGCATTTGCCGTTGGCGGCTTGTTAGGTGATACGCTCTTCCACCTCTTGCCCGAAATCTTTCTTGGCGAGGATTCCCCCGAACGTGCACGCTTTGTGCTCGTCGAGCCCAACCGAAACTTGCTCTTGGGGCTCGCTATAATGGTCGGATTCATGACATTCGTGGCAATGGATAAGGGGTTGCGTATTGCGACTGGTGGGGAAGGACACGACCACAATCACGGCGCCCATTCGCATGAACCGTCACCTGCCTCGGCTACGTCGAGTTCAGTAGATATAGCAGGTCCAGAAGCCAAGAATCGCAAAAAGGGGTCCGATAAAAAAAATTCGGTGGTAAAGCGCGATGAAAAGGAGGTAAACCCTAGTGTCAAATTAGGAGGTTTCCTGAACTTGATGTGAGTTATCAGCTACTCCCTTCTATGAGCATTCGCTGCTACCTGAGTAGAGCTTATAAAATGCCAGTGCCGACTTTACACACAATATCACGGACGGTCTCGCGATGTCAGCATCGTTCTATGCGTCACCCACAATCGGCGCAACTACCACTGTGGCCGTATTCTTTCACGAGAT
This sequence comes from Xylaria bambusicola, assembly GCF_022495145.1. Taxonomy (NCBI): domain Eukaryota; kingdom Fungi; phylum Ascomycota; class Sordariomycetes; order Xylariales; family Xylariaceae; genus Xylaria; species Xylaria bambusicola. Next base: position 58,896 of record NW_025953578.1, read on the forward strand.
TCCTCACGAAGTCGGTGACTTTGCTCTGCTTGTACAATCTGGTTTCTCTAAGCGAGCAGCTATGGGAGCACAATTTGTAACGGCATTGGGCGCACTTCTAGGAACGCTGATTGGCATTGCCGTCCAGGAACTTGGCGGTAATAACAATGTTGATGGGAGTTTCAATGGTATGACTGGAGGCATCTGGGGAACAAGCTTGTCTTGGGGTGACCTTCTCCTCCCATTCACAGCCGGCACTTTCCTCTACGTTGGAACTGTAGCCGTTATCCCCGAGCTTCTGGAGACTGGGCCAAATAAAGGAGCTGAACTTCGCAAAACGCTGGTACAGTTTGCGGCGGTCGCTTTAGGTGCGGGCATAATGCTTTACATATCCTGGGATTGATGCCTGATGGCCTGTATATTCGAATCTTCCGCAGCTAATAGACGTCAATTGATGACGCGGATAGGAGCTTTAGGATTTTGATGGTATTCGTGTCACCCATCACCAATAGTGGATGAAAAAACTGGATTACCTGAAATTCGTGGCGTCAAAGCTGACGGTCCGAAGGGCGCATATGGCACCATCGCTGATTCATAAGCATTTGAACTAAATATTAACATTAAGACGATTCTTGTTAGGCATACCCGATTTTTGACACTTAACTATTCTCACACCAGAGACGGTCTGAGTTATTGTGAGCGTCTATATACTCGTGATTTGATCGGTAATATGGAAGTCAGAAGCGAGAACCGGATGTTTTATCCAATCCGAACTATGGGGCGATGCTAGTTCGCGCGGCTGGCAGCCACAATGGATCTTTTACATGTAATTATCGATCACAGTAGACTAATAGGTTCCTAAAACCTAAGGTTAGCTGATTACAAAGACATTATGCCGCACAGTAGAGAGCTAAAAACGGTATCAATGGATCATCTCCCCCATATTCTAGAAGTGTGCACATATAATAAGCCAATAGTACATCAAGCAAGACAACATTCGAATGTTGACACAACGAGAAGAGTCCCTGAAGCAAGTCTGACTAATCTTTTTCTTCATGACGCCAAATCCCAAACTCTCTTTGTGGAGGAAAGTTTCCAGGATCGAAGAAATAGGCAATAGAGGGCCGATAACGGCCAGGCATTGAGCGGGACGCAAGCTGTCAAAGACAACAACTCACATGTCGCATCTTGGTATGCTGCAAGTTTCAGGTGCCCACGTGGGCTACTGCCGTACGATGTAAGGCTCACCCGAGTGCATCGTTATACGAACGTTTCCATCTCGCCTTAAGGTTGATTAAGCAGTATTGGGTACTAGTCGCCTTATCAACTGATTGATCTTGGCTCCATTACTTCCATATAAATCCGTAGATCTTGCAAGATGTTAGTTGCGTGTCAATGTTGGCTCTCACAGAGTGTTAGTGCCGCATCATCTTTGTCATTGGCTCACAGGCATGAGTAGGCGGCAGGATTGTCGTCCATAATCCGTCTCCAACCACGATCAATTGCGTGCTGCAAGGGCGTTTTTGATTCTGGCGCCACGCCAATATACTGAATACAGCACTTACATAATAATGCCCACTTGAGTGAGTTCTTTAGCGTAAGCTCAGTTGGAGCTCGGGAAAGCCTACGGGATTGTTTTCGGGAAAGAATAGAATGAAAGGGGGCAAAGTGAAAGATATTTTTTTTCAGACGCTTAGTTTTTTTCCTTGTACTAACTAGTATGTATCTTCCTGTGTATGTATGTATGTAAGTAGGTAGGTACATAAGTACCTAGTTATGAGGGTATTAGTCTCTTGTAATTGCGCCATCACGCACCAGCGCTTCGCAAAAGAGCGACGAATATTTCCGAATTTCCAGCCTATTCCCGTTCACCGTTCGGCTCAGTTCAGAGGTACCTTGCTGGTCGTTGCATGGAGAGTACCTACACATTTACTCGACTTACTTAAGCTCGATCCTGAAAATGAAGTACTACTTAAGTAAGCAGATGTCAAGGTATGCGCCCTGCCATGCGCCCTACTGTACCATACCTGGCAAATTATTTACATTACCGGTATGTCCCCTCGAGTGGTAGGTACTGTAGCATACGAGTGACTTTGTCCATACTTAGGCAATCAAAGTAGTATGAAAAATTAACACAGTAGATGTTCAGACACAAGCTTCGGTAGACATACTCACGCCGGGACGAAGCGAACGGCGTGCCGCTGCATCGACCGTTTTCGATGAAGACTGTCACTACCTACTCTAGGTTGCAAAAGTGGGTAGGTACATGTAAGGAGATGTCAATACTATAGTATGTATGTAGGCTTCTTCGCATCACCAGTTCTGAAGTCGCGTAGTTGCTCCACTGGTCTCGCGGCCAGCGCGATCTGGACCCTCAAAGTTCAGACAAAGTTGAATGCACGGGGAGCACCGGAGATGCCTCTTCAACTCCTTCGGCATCCTGGGTGGGGGAGAGCCCCTCCGCCGTGCCTTTACAGGCCAAGCGCTGTGAAAATTTGGTGCCGCCAGCCTGAGATTGTCCAGGTGTATGAGTGTTGGTGTGTGCCGGTCCAGGTGACAAACGGAAAACGGACGACGACCCCTGATCCACTTACGTCAACTCACCAAGTCAACGCCGCCCTTCGCTCGCTGTTGTTACCCAGTGCATGCGGAACGGAGTAGACCTGTAAGTTGTAACCATCATCGCCCTAGCCTAGTGCTTGATCTATCCGTGGGTCACCGATCACACCATGCGCAATTGAAGCATCAAACCCGACCCAACCATTACTACATAGTATGTACTATGCATGTAGTATCTGAGCTTCCTGGATCTGTCTGTCAGGATCTGTCCCCCATGTGGATGACTCAGGTTGCCTGATTCATCGATCCGTCCCAATAGATCGAGATATGACAAACTACCTGAGCTTGTCTCGCGAAAGGCGTGCCTATTATTTATACTATGTAGGTGCGCCATGGGATATAGGTAAGTGTATAAGTATATATAACCCATGAGGCCAGCACCACCACCACCACCACCACCACATCCACACCCACACGAGGAGCGTAGCTATCGAACATCTATCCAACCAACGAGTTGTGTTATATACACAGAGAATTCCAGAACTATTGACTTTCGACTATCTACTCTCGACTAAACCAACAGAATTAAGGGCGGGCGGCCTTGACGTCCAGTGCTAAAGTCGGAACAAAATAAAGGACAAAGAGTTCTCTCTCGGTATCCTCACCTGGTACGCGCCTTGTCACTCACTCACTCTGTCTGCCGACTCGTACTGCGTAAGTGGTCAGGCGTCAACGGCACAGGGGCACAGCGGCACAGCGGCACAGGGTGACGAGCGGCTTGTCACGCATCCCGTTCTAACAGCAGCAGCAGCAACAAGCCACCCCGCATCTGCTCCTTCTCTTCCGTCTCTGATAAGCAGCTCTTGAGTGACCATCTCCCGCTCATCCTACAAAATGTCGAACCGTTCGTGGCCACAGAGCCACGCTGTAACTGCTGTTGAATCCGTACAGAAACATATCACACCTAAGGTCAACATGGATATCTGTATCGACAACCATTATCAATCTAAAATATATACCACACTCTCGAGCGTCTCGGGACATGTGAAAGTGCATGCCTCCCACGACGTACCATTCGACAAAGTGCAAATCCTGTTTCTAGGGACTAGCAGGACTCGAGTTGATGCTATCAACATACCTCGGGCAACCTCTCACACGTTTCTGAAGCTGTTGATGCCTGTTCCGGAGTCTCACTATCCGGAAACACGATGCTTCCAAGCAGGCACCACTTATACGATCCCTTTTAATTTCGTCGTCCCTCAATACCTTACTCTCAATGCGTGTAGCCATCGCATTCCCAACGACGCGTTGAAGGACGCTCACTTGCGACTCCCACCTTCCATTGGAGATTGGGACAAGGATGACTTCACGCCACACATGTCGCGCATCACATATTCAGTGCGAGCAAGGGTATACCAAAAGAATGCCGATGGCAAAAACGCCAAGGCAGTAGAGGCGTCACAGGACATCAAGGTGATCCCAATGGTGGCTGAAGATGCGCCTCTCAATATCACTGAACAAGACAAGCTGTATGCTATGTCCAAAAGAAAGACAATCAGAAAGTCGATTCTCTCTCCGAAGCTCGGAAAGTTGACTGTGTCCGCGAATCAACCAGCACCCGTCATGATCAGCTCAGATGGACACTCTACCACCCCGACGACTGCACAGGTGAACTTGGTTTTCGAGCCTACATCCAGCGAATCGCAACCACCCAAAGTTGTAGGCATTACTTCCAAGGTAACTGCAGTAACTTACTATAGCGCCGCTGGTATCAACCAATATCCCAATCTCAAAGATTGGGCTCGTTCGTATAGTGCCGATGGTCGCGGTGCTTATTCGAGCTCTATTGCGTTGCCTGCAACGCCTGTTGAGAAAGTTTCTTGGAAACCGCATGTTACGGAACAGGGGAGGCGGGATTCTGGTTACGGCTCTGATCTTCATTCCGACTCGGAACATTCAGCCAGTGGGCGACAAAGCCTGGACAGCCGTACACGTAACAACAAGACCATCCCCTATTACTACGGAATGCAGGTCCGGGTTCCAGTACAGCTACCAGATGATAAGAAGCAATTCGTTCCAACTTTTCACTCGTGTATATCATCGCGAGTGTACGTTTTGTGGATGACAGTGACGTTATCAGCACTGGCAGGCACCAGCTCCGTTGTCACCCTGGGCGTGCCGCTGCAGATCGGTGTTGGTTCTCGGGGAGGTGGACGAGTTGATGCCACAGGTTTACCAACTTTTGAGGCTGCTATGGAGGATGCCGCTCTCGAGGTTGACGCCTACCTGCAACCTCGAACACTGTGCATGCCAGATATTGAATTCTGTAGCCGCTTGCCTGGCTATTCAGAGCGTGTAGGCAGTCGAGCGGCTCAGCCAGTATAGAATCGCATGGTCATCCATCGGCTTACCACAACGGCCAAGCAGACGGCTTCGCCTCCAAACCAGAAGCGGCCAACTTAGTGCTATAACTATTATGGCATCATCTCTTTGCTTTTGACTTTGCCCATTTCACGATTTCCTCTTTTCGGTTGCACACGCTTACAAACGTTCTCCTTTTTGCTTGGCATTGGCGCAGGCGGGATATGCTGCTTCAGTGGTGCTCACTTTGTTTTAACGGATAAAAAAGCTATGTACGCGACATTCAGACACATCTCAGATGATACCCACGAGGCGCTCAGTGGAACTGTCGTCTCGCCTACGTCCCTTCTTTCTTCCTATACTTCTACATTTGTTTTTGGGCGGGAGATAGCAATGAGGCGGAAGCGTCTACCTATCGGGTGAGGACAGATAGTATGTCCTCCCCAACGTGCGATAATAGATGGAAATTCCTGCTAGCACGTTATAATATGGATAATGAATACAAAACAACATAATTAATCGAGATAGAAACTAAGTTCCTGTGCCATGACTCTTCCATGCTGCTAATGCTCTGCCTGAATAGGTAGGTCGGTGAGATTAAAGACATCCTTAAGGCTCAACTTGAAAACAAAGTAGGTTTCTTCACAATACTTATAGTACCATGTTTTTGTAGCAGTTGTTGATCGATTGGGGAGCATCCCTCAGATACGCATATATATGTGATATCTAGCCCTCAAGACTTTAAGTTAAGAGACCGTTCCTTCACAAGCTAGATACAGACTTACAGGAATTATAGAAATAGCAATATCAACTTACGTGTATTTTAATGAACATGTAAACGCGCAGGGACTAGTGTTCTGACCTACCTAGTCTACACATTGTACTACTGTATGTACTAAGTAAGTACCTACATTACCTAGGTCCTTAGACCGGTGGGTGAGCCTGAGGTTCTTTTCTTAGAAACAGTTGTGCCGTCGCAATGGGTCTGGAACAGTACCTAGCCTTAGCTGACCGCTTAGGTACCTACCGATATTGCGAACTGTAAATATACCTGGTTACTTTATAGTACCTACCTAGGTACATGTACAGCACGTCAATCCCCGCCACCCCGCCACCCCACCACGCCCAGAAAGAGCCGATCTCACAAGGCTGTACCTGTCCTATGGCCTCTACAGTTCTGTAAATCGGTCTCCAGTCCAATATGGCAATCGCCTGGTGTCAAGCTGGGGCTTGCACTAGTAGGTAGGTAAGTAGGTAAGTAGGTAGGAATTCCTCAGTGGGAAAATATCCCAAGGCCGAATGTCGGGCATTCTTGCTGAGTGGTAGAATAGACTCGAAACTGATTAATAGTGGGATTTTCACAGCATACCTAGGTAGGTAATGATTAAGGATTATGACAGACAGCCTTATGATTAATAGCACTCTTTCTTTCGTGCTTGGTCCCTCCCTAGTGTCTAGCTCGGCACCAAACTTTAGGTATCGCCCTGCCTCGAGACCTGGCGCTTATATGTATCTACAGATAAGTTTAGGTTGCACTAAGATACTTAATTCTCAATGGTTTTTAGCGATGTTCCAGTGGAGATCGAAGCACCTACCGACTGTTGTGCATCTAATTGCGGTGCCGGTTTCCCGCATTGGGCAGGGGGAACGGCGCGGGGGGAAGCATTCATCGCCTACCTACTTTAATGTGGATCGAGAACCTGATCACCTGTCAGACGAGCTGCGCCGCAATCCATCACCATCTTAAATTCCTCGAACTGAAGGCTTTGACTTGCTTCGAGTTTTAATACGGTGCAACTCAGACCTTGCAGACAATGGATTGAGCTGTAAAGCTTTGAATGTTCCTAGCAGAACACTCACCTACCACTCTCGCTCGGGAGCTTAGCACATACAGCTCGCCAGCTCGCTCGCTCGCTCGTGGAAGTTTTGACAATCCAACAGGTCCATCTTACCAACAGCAAATAGTTAATAGCCAGGAGACATGGCAGAAGTCGAGGAGCCACAGTTTGGCTCGCTTGCTGACCGAATTGCTGCTTTAAACAAGCAGAAAAACTTCACGGCTCCTCCCCCGGTAACAAAACGAGCGCCGCCTCCGCCACCGCCCAGCAAACAGTCTTTCAAAGTTTCAGCCGAAGAAGTCAGCGATGACAATATTCAGAATGCCCCCAGTATACCTGCTCGCCCAAACAGGAGAGAACCCCCAAGTGTTCCTCAAAGAGCAAATACCGCGACTGCTTCTCCTACGGCATCTCCTGCCGAGACACCCCCGGCTTTGCCCGGGCGACCACCACTCCCCTCCCGAAAGACGTCCGAATTAAAGCCCACGCCCACCCCGACGTTACCGCCGCGGAGACCAACACAACCGCTTATGTCCAGGCGCGGCTCTAACTCGTCTGATGTGTCCCACATTTCATCCATCTCTAATCTATCGTTATCCCGCGCAAGCACGACTTCAATCGACTCTCCAGCCGCCCGACGAGTGCTTGCACCCACTTTCGACCAAGCAAAGCTCCCGCCGCTGCCACCTTCTAGACGGGCAAGAGACGCACAAGCCGCCAAGGAAGCGGCTGAGAGAGACCTCGCAGTTGAATCTAACGATCCTTCTGTCGCTCCGACACTGCCTGCCCGCGCAACACCCCAGCCTGAGCCTCCAAGTCGTCCTAACCTCCCTCCTCGGCTGCCATCTCGGCCTGCATCCAAGACACCACTTCCTGCACAGAGTCGAGAAGTGCAATCCACGGGGCCTCGTCGTCTCCCTCCTGCCCCTTCAGCATATGTAAGGCCTAAAACCCTTTTAGAAGGCTCATCGAGACCGCCAGTCCCAGCAAACCGACCCGGGCGAGTTTCGCCGCCCCCCGTCCCGCTCAATTCCCGGCCCACTCACGCCGAAATTGGTGCTGCTACAGTTCGAGCGACGACCAATGGGGCGGCCGTGTGTATGATGTGCAGAGATTTCTCTGGTCCAGATAATGTAGCAGCACAGTATCCGAATCATTCCTTGCCGAGACAGGACCCTGTTGGCTATCTCGCCAATGTCCTTTGCAGTCCTTTCCCATCTCCAACTGACAAGGCTCGTGCAATTTTCACATGGTGCCATCATAACATTGCCTATAACGTCGAGGAGTTCTTTGGAAAGTGCGTCAAAGGACGTGATGTAAACGAAACAATATTCCTGGGTAAAGCTGTATGTCAAGGGTATGCGGAAGTCTATCAAGCAATCGCACAAAGGGCTGGATTGCAGTGCATCGTGGTCGGCGGACATGGCAAAGGATACGGCTATACACCACTGAAACAGGGCCAAGCGCCACCACCTAGGAACCCTACAGGTCATGCATGGAACGCTGTGTGCATCGACAACGGCGAATGGAAACTTATAGATGCGTGCTGGGGTGCTGGATCTGTTGGCGACGAGAAGTTTCACAAGGGCTTCAATCCTAAAATGTTCACCCTAAGTAACGAGCAATTTGGACTTTCCCATTTTCCCAGAAACGACCAACACTTTTACCGGGAAGATGGTAGGGTTTTATCATGGGAAGAGTACATGCTGGGTCCAGTCCCAGGAGCTGAAAAACCAGACTGGTGCGGTGGTGCCAGTGATGAAGGGATCTCTAATGAGGTTGGTTATAGTCCTGCTGCTAAGCACATTCCCGTCCAAAGCGGTGAAGTAGTGCGGTTTCAATTCGCAAAGGTCTGCGAGCACTGGACACATGAACGAAATGGAAAAGGCCCGCCTTATCTACTACTCCTCAAAATCCACGGCGTTGATGGACGAAAGGAGGACCTCGTGCCTCTTGATACGAATGGGTACTGGTGGTGGGTCGATGTGCCTGCTAGAGACCTGGGTGCTCCGGGGATGAAAACCCAACTCTTCGCACTCACGGTATTAAACGGGCGCGATGCGCGAGGTGTCACCAAAGAGGATTATTATAGAGCGAAGAAAAGTGGCGGGTATTCCATGAGTTGGGCTATCTGGGTTACGTGGGAACTTGTATGATGAGCAAGCCTTTCGACTGAGTCTGGAAGAAATAAGGGATCAACAACGAAGAGCATGCCGGCGCAAGGGAGTTGAAGCACGTGTTTCAGTCATTGTTTGTTCTTTGGGGGGAGGGAAGCTTAAAGCCGTACAATATCAATTGGGCTGGACAATAGTGTTTTTTTTCAGACAATATATCCATCCCTACCTACTCATGAACCTACATTTAGAGGATCCGATCATTTTTCTTAATTTGTTAGCCAACCAGCTTACCTCTATCAATGAATTTATATATACATGATATCTCAGTACTGGATAATACCACTCATGATTTTAGAGCTCCTCGTTTTGTAGTAAATGATATGTATATCGCCACAGGTATTTGACTAGTTTGACCGAGCGCCATGTCTCACTAACTGAGCAACTTATTCTAGATGGATTCTTGGATATGTTGCCTGGGCAATTTTATGTTGAGATAGAGATAGCGTCAAGAAAAGAGCTATCCCAAGAAAACTTACGAAGATGAAGAAGAGGAAGGCGTCTAGTCATGTCTAGGGCGAAGTGAACATGCCCAAAGAATATACACATGTTCTATTATCGAAGAAGATTAGAAGTGGCTTTTTTCTCTAGTAATTACGCAAACTCGATGATGCACCACACCCCAGCAAGTGGTTGAATGTCGATTTTATGCAAGTCTATCTAGAGGTAGGTAACCACCTGTGCCCATACTCAGCCCTCCATTCTCTTCTCCTGTGCTCGCTAATTCATTCTGCTCGTCGTCGTATTGTCTCCTCCCATATGTGTCATAAAGATTATACAAATAAGTGCGTAAATATAGATATGTGTCAAATAAAGTTTGGCGTCTGTGTCTTGATGTACAAGTTTATATATGTAAGTGCGCGTGATATATGGTGGGCCTGGGGGTCTGGGGTTTTAACGATTGACGTTTTCTATCATCCTTATCATCAAATGGTCTCGCTTTTCTAGTCATCAGTGAGGGCATCTGTGATGACAGATTTCTCTTATACTCGTGACAATAGGGGCTGCGGGGCCGAAGGTGTCACACGGCCAAGACTTTAGAACCGAAGATAACCGATACTACCCCTAGAGAAAAGTAAGGCTATAAGCGATTGGATAAAAGCAATCTGTTAGCTACAGGAAGACTAACAGTTAAGGTATGAATGCCCAATAGAAGGAAGGGAGTCACAGATTATATAAAGCCTAAATAAGCATAAATAGCTAAGAAATTTCCTATTCCAGGAGAAAGAGAAAGAGAAAGATTAAGGCCCTAAAGACCCCTAATAGATTATTAATAAATATAACTAAGTTCTAAGCCCTTTATAAAAGCCCTTATTATAAATAATCTATTATTCCCCTTTAAAATATTCCAATATAGCCTAAACTTCCGCTTAACAAATAAGCTTTAATAAATCCCCTATATATATAATATTATCTTAAGCCCAAATCCCTATAAATATAGGATTACTTTAATAAAATACTTTCCCTACCTTTATTAAATAAAGGTATTTTAAAAAAAGTTTATACCTTATATTTAATAATTTAAACATTATATATTATAATCCTAATATTCCTATTTAAAAAATAGGAAGTAGCTAATAACTTTATTAACCTAAAGCTCTAAACTTCTTTAAAATTATAGATGTACTTTAATTATAGAACTTTAACTTTAACTTTTACTATCCTAATAAAGATAGCTTAAACTTTAATTCCTTAGGATTTTCCTTATTATATAAAAATTATTTTAAGGACGAATAATAGCTAAGCTATTTGCTTTTGCTACTTTATTAAACCTAAAAGCTTAAAATTAGGGATATCCTACCCCTTAATAATTTATAGGCAGAATTAAAATGTATAAAAGTATTAAATAAATATTCTATTAGCCTTAATTAAAGTTTAGCTTTTACCTTTAAATAAGCTATATCCCTTTTATTATTACCTATTATATTTAAACTTACCTATTTTAATTAAATTATATCCCCTTTTTTTTAAAGAACTACTTCTTTTAAAAAACTTATTTAAATCTATTAATTAATTAGCTTTATAATAAAATCCTTTTATTATAGCTCCTAAATTAATATTTAAAGCTATAAAGCTTACCCTTTATAATTTAACTATTTATAAAGATATTAAAAATATAGAAATAAAATATATAAATATAATAATTTAAAACCTTTTATAATAAGTTATAAATATTTATAACTATATAGGTAAAACCTTTTAGGTAGCTTAATTTTTATAAAAATATAAGTAAAGAATACTCCCTAAATAAAGGGAAGCATTTTAAAACGTATATATTACTATTTATAATATATATAATATCTTAATTAACTTATATAAAATAAATATATAAGCAATTTAAAAGTAAATGGAACATTTTTAATAAAAAATTATATAAAGAAGCATTACCTTCTTTTAAAATATATAGGAAACTATTATATATATTATATAAAATACCTAATCTTAAGCTAATACTATTAGCTAGCTTAAAGAAGTAGTGGATTACTACTATTAAACCTTTTAAACTTTTTAAAGTAAACTTATTAAACAAAAAGCTAATTATTAAGAAACCTAAGGAATTATAAATAACTAAACTATTATAACTAAAGAATAAATTAATTAATTTATAAACTATCCTATTATAAACCCTAGCTAAATTAATAAGCTATAAATTTATATTTAAATAATAATTTAAAAGATTTAAAAATAATTAAATAAATAAATTGCACTTAATATAAACCAGATTATTAATAAGTTAAAAAAACGTAGCATTATAACCAGCTTTATTAACTATCCTACTATAAAGTACTCGTTATCGGAAGTTATTTTATAATAACAAATCAGTAATAAAGTATTATAGGTAGCAAGGGCCCAATTAATTACCCAGGCCTTTTAAGCTTAATATACAGCAATAAAAATTTCCCCGGAAGTTTTCGCCAAAGTTACCCTACTATTAGAAGGTAACCTAAAAGGAAACCTTAATAGCTTTAACAATAATAATAACCCCTTTAAAGGATAACCTCCCTACGGTCCACCTAAAGGACCACCTTAAGGACCACCTCAAAACCCTAATAAAGGACCTAAAGGAAATTCGGATAATAATAATCCCCTTAACCCTTTTATTAATAAACTAATATATACCTTTTTAGCTATACTTAAAAGCATTAATCCTATAATTATAATATTAAATCCTATTTAATTTAATAAGCCTTATATTTATAATGGAAAGAATACTTTTAAATTTTTCCTATAATAGGTTAAAGTTAAGGATTATATATCTATATATATAGAAAGTTTTCCCCTTAATAAATATTATATTAATTAAATCAGCTTTCTTATAATAAATAAAGCTTTATAATAATATTAATTCTATTAAAAGTAAATCTATTATATTAATATTATTAATATTTAAATAGTTTATTAAATAGCTTTAAAAGCTTAATTTAAGGATCCTTTAATAATGTACCAAAATGCTAATGCCTTAATAAAGGTAAAGTATTCCAATAATATTGCCCAATTCTTTACCGAAATCCTTAATTATAATAATTTAATAAAATAGTTTAGCTTAATATTCCAAACCTTTATTATTAAACGCCTATTATTTAAACTTATAAAAATAATTTATTATAGTTAAAATTATATCCTTAAAAATAATAATAAATTTTTTAACGCAATTTAAAAAGCTGGCGTTATTTATAAAAATATACTAATGTACCTTAGGCTATTTTTAAAAGGTATACTTAATTTAACAAAGGAGTAATTAAAATTAGGCTATTAAAATTAAAGTAAAAAGAATTGCTTTAATTTAAACTAAAACCAATCCTTAAAAAAGGATAAAGAAAGGAAAGTTATTAATAAGAAGCTAAATAAACCTAAGATTAATTTAAAAGATAATTATTAGCTTAGCATTATAGCTACTTTAAAGGAAATTAATTAGGTTACTATTAATAAATAGAAATAAAATAAGGTTAACTATTAATAATATAGTAGGAATAATTATTATACCCTTATTTATTATATTAAAAAGGATATCGATAGGAAAAAACTTCCTTTAGCCTTTAAAAAAACCTTTTCTATTAAAAAGAAGCTTAATAAAGGAATTAAACTACCTTTTATAGTAAAAAGAATTAAAATTAATACTATTATTATAAATATAATTAACCCTATATAGTATATAAAGTTAAAAGAATTAGATTTAAATTTTTAATTAAGCTTTATAAAGTATTATATAGAAATTTAAGCCCTTAAAAAGGTAACTTCTTTTATATTAATATAACTAAGCGAATAAGAAATAAGCTTTTTAAATTAGCTTAAAAGAAGGCTAATTTAAAACCTAAAATAAGTTATAAGCCTATTATTCTTATAACCCTATTATATAATAACCAGGAATACCTAATTAAGGTGCTTTTAAATATAAGTAATATTATTCCTATAATATCCTTTTTAAAAGTTAAATAATAAAAGTTGCCTTTTATTAAAAGAGTACATCTTAAACTTATATTAGCCTTTAATATAATATATATATAAAAGGTAAAATAATATTATATAAAATAAATTGTTTTTTAATATTAAAAAGATTACTTTATAAGGCTTAGCTTTAAGTTAAATACCTTTAATAGGGATTATAATATTATCCTACTTTAATAATAAATAAAGGAATATTAATCTATTTATTTTTTTAAAGATATAGGAAAAATTATATTTACCTTTAAGTATTGTTATAAAAATTGTACTAATTAAGCTATTCTTAAGTTAGGGACCGTTAAGGTTATAATAATTATACTTTAAGCTATAATTAAAGCAACGATAGAATAAATCTTTAAAGAATTTAAGGAATTCCTTTCCATTATAACTAAAGCGGCAGTATAACAATTATCCAATTATTAACTTTAAAATTACGCAATTAACCTTATAAATAGAAAGACTTTACTTTAGGAACCCCTTTATACTATAAACGATTATAAATTAAATATACTTAAACTTTAGTTAAATAAAATACTTAAAACCAATTATATTTAAAAATCTATTATATTATATAGGGCTCCTCTTATATTTATAGAAAAAAAAAACCTAAATAATCTACTACGCCCTATTATAAATTATTAAAGCCTTAATATTATTATAATACTGGTAAGGTATTTTATTCCCTTTATTGTAAAATTTTAAGCTAGATTTCGGAAGGCTAAATAATTTACCAAAATCGACCTAAAATCCAGATTTTATTTAATTAAAATTAAAAAGGGTTATAAATAAAAAATAGCATTCCATTATAAATATAAACTCTTTAAATATATAATTATACTTATAAGATTTATTAATACTTTTATAATATTTTAATTTATAATAAACTATATTTTTTAAAACCTTATTAATATAAGGTTATTTATATACTTTAATAACCTTTTAATTTATATAAAAATAAAGGAAAAATATAATAAAATAGTTAAAAAGGTATTATAATGCTTTAATAAGTATAATTTAGTAATAGTACCTTAAAAATGCAAGTAATATATATATAAAGTTAAGTTTTTTAAATATATTATTAATATTAATAATATTTTAATAGCTTAAAATAAAATTAATTATATTATTAAATAGAAAGTATTAATTACCCTATATAAATTATAATAATTTATTAAATTTGTAAACTTTTATTAAAGATTTATTAAAAAATTTTTATTAATTATAAAACTATTAATAGATATAAATAAAATAAATTAATAATAATAAAAATAGATAGAAGTTATAAATAAAGCCTTTTTTAAACTTAAATACTATTTTACTATAGCCCCTATACTTATTTATTTTAACCCTTTTAAAGTGGTTTATATTAAAACTAATACCTTTAACTTTGCCTTTAAAGCTATACTATTATAAAAAGATAATAATGGTAAACTTTACCCCGTTGTCTTTTACTTCTGGAAGTTAATATTGGTAGAAATAAATTACGAAATATATAATAAAGAACTATTTATAATAATAAACGGACTTAATTAATAGCATTAATACCTAAAAGGTATTTAATATTAAATTAAGATTTATTTTAATTATTAAAACCTATTATACTTTATAATAGCTAAAGTATTAAATAAATAATAGGCCTATTAAACGTAGTAATTATTAACGTACTAGTTTATAATAAATTATTAACCTAGTAAATTAAATAAAAAGGTTAATATTATATTAAAATTAGTTTAATATTACTTTAAAAAAGGGGGGAATAAAGATTAACCAGTTAAATTAGTTTTATAAAATAAACATTTTTTACATTTTAAAGGATTAATGTTCGATTTAATAGCATTTATACTATTAACCTTTAAACAACTTTATAGCCTTTTTATACCTAAATAGCTATTAAAATTTATTAAGCTTATTAAGGAAGTAATAAAGGATGACTTAGAATATTATTTATAGAAGGATAAGCCCTTTAAAGATATAAAACTTATAAATAACCTATTATATAAAAAGGGATACTTATAAGTATTTATAGCTATATAATAAAAAGTAATAAAAATAAAATATAATATATAAATAATAGGGTATATAAGAATGGATAAGATATTGGAGCTTATTATAAAAAACTTTTAATGGCCTAACATTAAGGTAACTATAAGGGACTTTATATAAGGTTGCTATACTTACTAATAGAATAAAGCCCTATAATATACCCCCTATGGATTACTTTAACCTATAAAGTTATACTATACCCTATAGCAATTAGTTATAATAAACTTTATTATTAACCTACTTTTATTTAATAGCTATAACTTTATTTAAATAATAATAAATCCCTTTATAAAAATAGGATATTTTATACCCTTAAAAATTAAGGAAAAGAAAACTAAAAATCTTATTAAAATCTTCGTTAAGTATTATTAAAAATTACACAGTATACCCCTTAATATAATTTTTAATAAAGACTTTAAATTTATAAGCTATTTATAAAAGGACTTTTTAAAGCTTATTAATATTAAACCTTATATAAATATAGCCTTCTATCCCTAAACTAATAAATAAATAAAATAATTTAATTAAATCTTTAAAATTTATTTATAAATATTTATTAATTATAAAATATTTAATTAGGAAAACCTTTTATTAATTATTAAATTTATATATAATAATATTATATTAGCTATAATATATATATTCCCCTTTTATATAAACTATAGTTATTATTTAACTATATATAACCTTTTAATAATATAACCCTATAACCCAACTAATAGGCTATATACCTATTAAATAATATAGGTATATAAAGAAGTTAAGAAATAGTTAAAAAAGGCCTAATAATATATAAAGGAATAAATAAATAAAAAATAAAGAGCTCTGCCCTAATATATTAAAAACTAATTAATAATATTAAATATAAAGAATATTAAAATAAAGAAACCTATTAAAAAGTTAAATAAAAAGATATTTAATCCTTTTAAGATTTATAAAGTAATTTCGCCTACCGCTATTAAATTTATATTACCTAAAGGATAAAGAATTTATAATTTATTTTACGTTTTATTTATTAAGCCTTACTATATTAATAATCAGGCATTGCTTAACTTTAATTAAGTTTTATAAAAAGTACTTCTAATAAAATTTAAAAACTATTAAATAAAAGAAATTAAGGACTTTTTAAAAACTTAAAAGAATATAAAATACTTAATTAAGTAAAAAGGTTAATTAGTTAAAAGGTATTAGATTTAAAAGCTATATAAATATATAAATAGCATTAATGTAAAGGCTTTTATTAAACAGTTCCATTAATAAAACCTAAATAAACCGGCAGACCTTTAAATTACTATAACCCTAAACTTATAATCCATTTAAAAAGTTAAGTTATACTTAAAGTTAAACATTAAAAAGGAGGGAAATAGTATTATATAGCTAAAACTTTAAAACTAAAGATAACCAATACTACCCTTAAAGAAAAGTAAGGTTATAAGCGATTGGATAAAAGTAATCTATTAATTGTAGGAAGACTAACAGTTAAAGCATAAATGCCCAACAGAAGGAAGGGAGTCATAGATTGTATAAAGCCTAAATGAGCATAAATAGCTAAAAAATCTCCCACTCCAGGAAAGAAAGAGAAAGAGAGATCAAGGCCCTAGAGACCCCTAGTAGATTATTAATGAATATGACTAAGTTCCAAGCCCTCTATAAGAGCCCTTGTCACAGAAGGAGTGTTGGTGTGAAAGATAAATGCATAATACAAACTCCTGAAAACCCAAAACAGGAATACCGGAGGCCGGAAGAGCGCTTATATATAAGACAGAGAAAAAGCAAGGGTGAAAGGGCCTCATGAGATTGGTGGGAACCTTCCACCTCTTGGTGAGAATGTAGGGCTGTGTGGAGGCGACGACATGAATATCGTCGCTGAGAATTGGCGAGAGGACCGGTCTGAACGTCTACCCTCTGTTTCATCTCTTTCTTTCCGCCTTTCTATTTCTCGTGTTCTTTCCTCCTTCTCTTCGCGCTCAAGCTGGGCCGAAACACGTCGCGCGTTCTCCACAAGCTCTTCTGTTGTAGGCTCCCTTCTCAGCTTACGCGGTGGTATTTCAGGCGCTGTGAGAGATCTGTGCCTCGATACATTGTGTGGAACATATGCGCGCTCAGGGCGGGATACACTTTGGACTGGATGATGGTCTATCGAGGCGCCAATGGTGGAAAACGGCCGTGTTAGCTCTTCAAGCTGGGCTACAGCTTCACGAGCAATTGCTGCGAGGCGAGCTGCTTCTTCGAGGGCTCCGGGGGCCGGTGCGTTCATCTGATGGGCCAGCGCTTGTGAGCGTGAGTTGCGGTTAGAAGGGGCTTGAAGAGGCTGGGACGTGCTTTGTCGCTCAGGAGACAACGTGAGCGCGCGTGAAAGCCGACAATGCTCACAATGCTCGCAACCAGTTTTCGGGACCAAGAACGTAGGAGATTCCTCGCTGTTAGTTATGGCACCGTTCATTCTCATATTCCCTCCTTTCCTACCAGCGTCTGAGTTGTTGTCTAAAGATAACTTTGGAGACGACTCAATAAAAAGCGCAGACGATTCTTCACTCGGTAGGTCGTCGACAGGCTGAGTTCGTGCACCTGGTCCGGCTCCCGGAGGAGGTCCCGTCTTCTTAACATTTTTCCATTCCATAAACAGCGCTGCTGCGGTAGCTACAAGTGCTACACCCATGGCACACCGGAATATTTGAGATATAGCTTGGTTGTAGACGGTCTTCACGGTCAACTGGTATTCAGGCGCCACCGATGTCACCAAGTCCGTAGCACCCTCACTCGTAATCTGATCTGGAGAGAGACCTGGAATGTGAAGATTTGAGACGAGGTACGTGCTTAGAAGATTCTGGCCGACAGAGGTGAAGATACCGCCGCCCAATTGCTGGGCGAAAAACATAATTGCAATGCCTATTGGAACGTCAGGCATCGGTAGGACAGCTTGAGCAGCAAGACTAGCTGCTTGCATGCCAAGACCAAGGCCGAACCCAGCGATGACCTGAAATCCGATCCAATGAGATGACGACTCATTCACTCTGAAAGTGCTCATGAGGCCCTGCCCTACAGCCAGAAGACTTGGAGAAGCAATCATTGCTGGTACGTAATAGCCGACCTTCTGCGTGAATATGCCTGACAATGTACTGCCCACTACTAAGCTGAGGACGAAGGGAAGAGTATAGACTCCCGATTGTGTCGCGGTAGCGCCTTTAACAACCTGAACTGAATCACCATGTCAGCTTATCGTTGCGTTCGAAGGTAGATAGAATGCCGGGGCGCTAGGGAGGCAAGGCTTGTCTTGAACATATGACACATATACCTACACCATAAAGGCAAGTAATAAATGGCCATCAGAAACGACCCTGCCAATGCAAACATGAAGATAGTCGCAGCCAGTATACTGCGCCTACGAATTATACGGACAGGCACGGTGGCTGTCTTTGGCAGATATACCTGCACGGCACCGAAAGCAAAGAGAAGGACCCCAAATAGGACGAAGAGCAGAATGATTCGCCAATTGCTCCAAGCATAAGTCGAACCACCCCATTGTAGGGCTATGAGGAGGGTGACAATACTAGGAATGAAAAAGAAGGTCCCCAGGGGATCGAGGCGTCGAATCTGTTCCCATATGGTAGCTGGTGGATGCGAAGGTCTCGATGGCTCTAGGATGAAGATGAGACACAGGGCCGCCACAGCCCCTATAGGGAGATTTATATAGAAGCACCACCTTGCATTGAGCCATTAGGTGACCAGTCTTAAGTGCAGATGGGAAGAATTACATACCTCCACGTGATTGCATCAGTCAGAGCGCCACCAACTAGGGGACCAAGGACAGATGCGAGCCCAAATATTGTTCCAAACAAGCCCTGAAACATGGGTCGCTTTCGAAGGGGTACCATGGTGATCATGATAATGGTGACGCCTGAGAAGATACCAGCGCCACCCAGACCTGCGATAGCACGGCCAACGATGAAAACTATAGAATTCGGGGCTGCTCCACAAATGACGGACCCAATCTCAAACAGGGCGACAGTTATCAAAAAGGTCCTGGTCGGTGGTTAGGGGGACACACATATGGTAGACCTCTTAGAACCACCAGCACGTACCTCTTTATCTCGTAGAATTTGTAGACTCGACCAAATAACAGCTGAGATGCAGCAGTGGTAAGCTGATAGGCCGATCCATACCACCCAATATCTCCCAGACTGTGGAATTCCTCGGTGATTTGCGGCGTAGCCGTTCCGAGGATCGTTCTGTCGAGAGCCACGAGGAATAAGGCCAGGAATATACTGATGATAACGGACCAGAACCTAAAGCTCTTAGGCTGGAAACGCTGTTCGGAATCATCGTGAGGTGGGCGCATGGGCCCAGAGGGTGCCAGAGCTGCCCTATCCAGCTTCTCAGTATCTCTGGCCATGATGGGCGGGTGCGGACCTGTATGTTTCGCTGCTGTCTCAAGGCTCCTCTACAGAGCGTCTCTACAGAGAGTCGGCCGTGTTAGATCTAAACAAAGCAGGATACAGAGAAGAGTAGTAATTAGGGTGAGGATTGCAAGGGCAAGACGGCAAGCGTGGAGTTTATTATCCTGCAGCTTCTCATTTTTTTGGTGTGACCCGACTTCCGGCAACGGTTCGCATGGCTGTCCGTCCGCAACGAGATAATAATACTAATAAGACAAGGACTCAATGATGGCGCGGACTATCGAATCTCATAGTCCCGGGGGATAACCAACGCCAGCACGAGACCACGGTACACGTTAAACGGTACACGGTCGAGTCCTATGGGTATGCGTACATAGGCAGTATAAGATGTATACCGGACAGAGAAAAGCCCGCACACCGTTTTCTGTCCATTCTCGACCTGGAAATAGACACCCAGGCCATCTGCTTGAGTCTTACCTACCACAGAGATATAGGCATCTGCGTGGCGCACACGTGGTTGTGAGTATGGGTACAGGGTCTACCGATAATAGCAGAGCTGAGGCTGTGGTAGAAAGGTTGGGGAAGATCCGGGCACGACCAGGGACAAGGGGCTTCAAGAAGCTGATTGACGGTTTACGGGCAGGATATGTTGGACAGCGGGAGAGATGCCGAAGAGCTGTGCAGTAGTTGCGTGACACATGGCTAGCTTTGCTTATCTGAGTGCATTTTGACTACACCCGTTCTTCTTTTTTATTTTTTATTGTTATTTTAATTCTTCCAGAGCAAATCTTTGCATTTGCTGAGCCGGACCCTCGGCTCACACAGCTTATCCGGTCCAGACTACATGTGAGTGAGTGTTTGGCAGACAGGACAGAATGCCTCCTACCTGCAATCCAACTCAAACGTATCGGTAGATAGATAGTAGTTCAATGTCAAATGCCAACGACTATTTTCAGTCGTTGCACACATATTGACCACCAGGCACTGATCAGGCACATGTCGTAGTACGTTGACCTGTCTCGTGACTTCGAGTACAGACAACAGACAACGACGGCATGGGGTTGTGCTACAGGTCGTTGGATGAGAAGCGAAGCAAATACCTACCTACTTACTACATACACAGAGAGTCGGATATGTGAAAGACTCTCGGTCCCGAGAAGGATCGTACTGCCCGACCCGCCGCCCCCCTTGGCCTAACCCGCCCACATTGACCCTCACTACCTGCATCGCCTGTATCGTGGGTAGATCGTGGGCGATTGTGGGCTACCTTGTACTTGGCGCTCACTAGGCAATGCCGGCCATCGGCAAGTGCTGTGGGCGACTACCGTCATCATGGTCATTGTTCGGTGGTTATAAGCTGCGACATGCGATGTTCGATGATTAATTTTACAAGGTATCATCTATCTTGCCTAAGTACGTAGATACTACTTGTAATACCTAGCGATGGGTTATACTGATTTCCAATGGAAAGAATGTTGGCTCCTATATAATTTCCAAGTGGGCGGCAATACTGTCCCATGTCTGCCCATGCATATTACTATTAGGAAGGTAGTAGGTATAACTGTACGCCGGAATAGTTTCTCCATCACAAACTACAGTCGGTTTGCTAAGTTCCTTGCAGCAGCCTATTACACGTATCGTACATAGAAGATAGATAGCGCAATCTAGCTAAGATTTTTTTAGAGTTTTTTTTCCCTCCTTACTTCTACCGTAGTCGATTCGGTCTACTGCCTGTCTAATTTAAGTATCTATTGCCACCTGCAATTACATTACTTAAGGAATTCTGTCGTTACCTTCCTTACAGTGACCAGAACGAGATATGCCTACAAAGTACTGGCAGTAGTAGTCGTACATGTACTACCAGTTGCTGTTATGTACACGGGCACACCTACAGTACCGGTATGTAGGTAAAAGCAGCCTACCCACCTACACGGCACATACATCCATGATATACGGTATCTAAGGTAAAAAAGGTAGGTATGTACTTATATAAGTTGGTTGATATGTAAGTAGGTACCTAGGAAAGGTAGGTAGGTACAGTAGATACTACGAAGTAAGGATGTATGTATGCAGGTGTAGGTAGGTATAGTATAGGTAGGTAGGTAGGCGGCGTTGCTTTCACTCGTCCATCTCGATCCTCGCACACTTCTTACTATACTCCCTCTCTCCTCCTCTCTTCCTTCACCTCCTCATCCAACCTCCTCCTCCTCCTCCTCTTCTCCATCCTCTTTAAGCCCCGTGTTCTCCTCCATCCATCAACCGCCGCTCCTTTCCCCCTTCGAATAAACAGGTCCCGGCCTCCTCCTGGTCTACCTACCTGCCTAGGTAGGTACTAATAGGTACTGACAGGTAGGAGGTAGTAGGTAGGTACACGTCCTGTCGTGGTCTAGGCGCACTTCCTGCAGCTGATGCCGTCGCCGCCACCGCACACCCCCCCTAACCCCCCGGGCTGCTAGCGTCGTGTACTTTACCAGATACTAGTCTGGTGCAAGGTTGCAGCTAAACCTGCAACAGAGTGACAAGCGGGCTCTTGGTCGGTCCCGAGAAACCCACGCCCACCCCCCCGCATCTCGAGATTCAACACGCCCCATGCCGTCCTTGCCAATGGGAGAGCCTCGCCGCCAGCATCCGCGCATGTAACGCAGGTCCATTTCATCATACCTACCTGACCTGACGTTGCGCTATCCTTGACCTTATCAAATCCATTACTGGTAGTGCAGGTCTCCGCCAGTTCGTTTAAGCTTTATCAGTGTCGCATACCGTTGCCCGTTTGCCCGTCGCCCGTTGTTGCCTCTGAGCGCCTGCGCGCTAAGTTGCCAGTGTCCATCCAGTGTCCGTCCAGTGTCCAGCGTGTACCATCCCCTTTGCTTCAAAATTCTGCCCGTCTCGTCTGTGCTCGTCGACTCGGGACCGACTGTGTCTTGAGGATGCCTGCCACCCCAGAGTCTCATCACTCCGGCGATGGCAGCTCAACCTACAACCAGTCCACTCCGATCGGCGCTTCGGTTGCCAATACCCCACCGGACCCGGATTCTTCTTCCTTTGTCAAGGTCACTCGCGGTCACAGCTGCGTCCTGTGCCAGCAGCGCAAGGTGCGATGTGACAAGAAGAAGCCATGTTCCAATTGCGTCAAGGCCGGCGTCGACTGCCGCGTTGTGCCACCCCAACCACCGAGGCGAAGGAAAAAGCGTATCCCCGAGCGCGATCTGGTGGACCGCCTCAGAAAGTACGAGGCACTGCTGTCTCAGAACGGCATTGAGTTCGAGTCCCTTGGCCCGGACATAAAGATCACCGACCCTGGCTCAGTCGAGGAGGGCGACGAGCTCGACCCCGACTTCAACAGACCCAGAGCCAAGGCCTCTCCCGCTGGTGCAGATTCCGATGTCATCTCGTCTGCTGGCGAAAAGCTCCACAGACCACGGTAGGTAGTATCCCTGAACGTCCCCATGCCACTTGTCTCGACCTTGCACGTGCTAAATGAAACATGTCGACAGCACCTTTAGATGGTTCCCATTCCAGAAAGAAGTATGTCCATATTTCCCATGTTGCCTGGAACTCTGTCCTAATCAGTGTCTAGTTCCGACCCCAAAACGATCCACCTCCAGATTCTTCCGAGGAGGAAGACGTCGGATCAACTATCAATCACGCTTACGACCAAATGTTTGGCAACACAGATGGCTTCCCCTTCGCGATCGGCGGCCAGTCTCAAAGCGTCACTGAGCTACACCCGTCAGGTATCCAAATATTTCAACTATGGCAGATCTATTTAGACAATGTCAATCCTCTACTCAAACTCACTCACACACCCACCCTACAAGCCCAAATAATCGAGGCCTCGACAAACCTGACGAGGGTATCAAAAAGCCTCGAAGCCTTAATGTTCGCTATCTACCTCATGGCGATTACTAGTCTTAACGATGACGAGGTAGAACAGTCTTTCAATGGGACAAGGTCGAACTTATTAGCAAAATACCAACACGGCACTCAACAAGCTCTTATCAACGCAGGCTTCATGCGTATGCCAGATCTGACAGTATTACAGGCATACTTGTTATATTGTGTAAGAGTTCACCTTCAGTGCTTGGTCTTCTTCTAATCCTAACCAGTACCAGATCGGTGTCAGACAATATACAGATCCTCGGACTCTGTTTTGTTACACGGGTATGGGTGTTCGTTTAGCCCAACGTCTTGGTCTACAGCGAGATGGTGCCGAATTTGGCTTCTCCCCATTCGAAGTAGAAGAGAGAAGGAGGCTTTGGTGGAATTTAGCTGGCTTCGACAGACGCATAGGGGAGATGTGTGGATCGACCATCACAGCCATCTCTACTGGCGGCAATTGCAAATTGCCACTAAATATCAACGACGCCGATCTTAATACCCATGCCAAAGATTCTCCCCCTCCTCATACCGGTGCCACGGAAATGATATTTACTTTGACACGGCTCGAATTTGCGAAAGCGCCAGGCAACGATAAGATGAAGGCTCAGCTATCTGCTGCTAATCCACAAGCGGTTACAAACTTGGCCGATCACCGTCTATCGAGCTACCTCGACCAATTTGCACACTACATGGAGGAAACATACTTGAAGTATTGCGACCCAAAGATCCCTGTTCATTATATGACTCTTCTCATGACACGAGCTAGCATCTGCAAATTGAAGGTCGTCTCGGGATTCTTTCGAGTTGTGATAACAGCTCCTTTGCCCTTACCCGCTGCCGAGAGCGAAAGCCTCCTCATCGAGGCTATCCGCATGATCGAATACGACAGCATGATACAGGCTCATGAAAGACTTAAAGGATTCCTCTGGTATACAAGAATGTACTTTCCTTTCCCTGCATACGTCTGTCTTTTGGGCGAGCTCCGCCAGCGTACGACAGGTGATCTCTGTGAGCGTGCTTGGGAGACGATCTTCGAGCATGCTGAGAGGAGGAAAATGACTACCGTGACACAGACGCCATTGCACCTCGCGTTTAGTTCTCTCTTCGTGAAGGCATGGGATGCCAGAGAGGCTGCTGAAGCTGCAAACGGCCGTACGCTGGCTCCGCCGAGACTTATAACGGTCATGAGACAGATTGATGCTCGTATGCCTAAAAAGGCCAAGGACAAAACACCCTTGGCAACACCATCGCCAAAGATTCCTGTTGCGAGTGCTAGGTTCTCTGCCGCACCAGCACCAGCACCATCATCAGCACCAACAACCAATGTTGTGCCTAGCACGGCAATGTATCACCCTAACGACATGTTCAGCAATATGCAGCCAGCTCATCTCTCCAGGCAATTTTCTTTAGCTTTTCCTGATGTCAATTTCGGGGGCGAAATGGATTGGAACTACCTGATACAAGAGTATGGTGGGTTCATGCCTCAACCAAGCATGCACAGCTTTGGCATGTCACAGGTAATGCCGGACCCTACACAGGCCGGGTCTTGGCAGTGAATGTGTATTTAAATGTCAAAT
This sequence comes from Xylaria bambusicola, assembly GCF_022495145.1. Taxonomy (NCBI): domain Eukaryota; kingdom Fungi; phylum Ascomycota; class Sordariomycetes; order Xylariales; family Xylariaceae; genus Xylaria; species Xylaria bambusicola. Next base: position 84,146 of record NW_025953578.1, read on the forward strand.
GGGCGGCTACAAATGTATAATGACGAGATGACGATACAATATGTGCAATATCTGAGCTGGCTCGAGCGTATATACTTCCCGAAATAATTTATTCGGTATATGCATTATTAATATAACAATTTTGTCCTTTTCTAGGCACACTTACATGACCTGCAAAAACTTAAAAATCTATCGTTTCGTCATCCGCCCTGTTCACCCTTGTTTTAGCTCGTCTGACTGGTTGACTCCATGAAGTGTTGTGACTGCTTTACTCTTCTTATTAATATAATCTCTTCGGTATGTGCCTCAAGGTCGCTGAGTCTGGTGACATTTTACTTGGATATACCGACCAGGGTAAATTGTACCTGACACCTGTTAGGTGTTGGTATTGGCGTATAAGTGCTTGTCAGTTTGAACTGTTTTGGATGTAGTCTGTTGGCTTGGATACCTATGCTAACGATTATATCTAAATACATGTCATAATACAGCCGATTAACAGCTAAAACTTACAGTCACAATTATCAAGGCCCGTTTCTAGGAAACGAAAAAATATCCCATCACCAACGTTGCTTCACCAGCTCTAAACGTCTCTGATTCAAACCTACTAACATTATCTTTTCCTATCAATTGTTTGCCTAGATATATAACAAAATTAGTTGAACGATCCACCAAGCCAGATGAATAGAAGTGCCATTCAATAAGAAGGCGCTTCCAACGTGGTGGCACGCTATTATGAGTAATAATCTCGTATACACACAAAACATCTAACTGACACGATGTTATCGGAACGATTTTGTAGCGTTCTGAAGAGTGTCAGAGAAGCAATCCCACAAGCAGCTGATGCTCCTCGCAGCTACTGCACCACCTTATATCCGTTCATTTACCCGACGACTCGCCTTGCCTGTGCATCGCCCTCACGCGTCTCTGGACCCATTCCTCGCAGCTAATCTCTCCGTATTTCTTCTCCTCGCCCTCGGCGACGCAACTATCGAGCACGCCACAGCTCTCATTCAGATTGAATCCGAAAAAGAACGGCATGCTTATCCGCTCGTGGCCGCTGTAGTTCTGCGCGCGGTGGACGGTGCTCACGTAGCGGTCGTTGGTGATGCGCTGCATGTAATCCGCTATATTGACGACGAAGGTGCCTGGGATGGGCTTCGCATTGATCCATTGGCCCTGGCGATTCAATACCTGCAAGCCGCCGTTGTTGTCCTGCCACAGGATCGTGAAGAGCTGGAAATCTGTGTGTGAGCCGATGGAGACCTCCGTCTCGCCCTGCTCTGCTGGTGCCTTCTGCGGCACGCCGGGTAACGGCGGGTAGTAGTTCAGCCCGAGGGCGGCGTCGGGGTGCGTGAACTTGTCCGCGAAGAAATCCTCAGGCAGATCGAGCGACAGCGCGAAGCACCGTACGAGGGCCCGCGCCACGGCGAGACACGAGCGCCAGTAGCGCACAATGGCCTCTTTGAAATGAGGCAGGTTCGCGGTGGCGTCCCAGTGAAAACTCTCGCACCGCAGGTACTGCGCGATGTGAAGTGGTACGGCATCCGGATCTGGTACTGAGGGGTCATATCTCGGGTCGTAAGTCCAGGAGAAGGTCTCGCGCACGTCGACCGACTCAAAGGGATTGATGCGCTGCGACCTCGGTGGCTTGTAGCCGTTGAAGTACTTTGACTGACTGACGTGGGCGCGATCTTTGACCTCCCGCGGCTGCCGGAAGAACCCGAGGAGCTCCTCGCAGGCCGATTCAGGTATCTCAGGCGGTATGCCATGGTTCTTGATATAGAAGAATCCATTGTTCGTCGCGGCGTCACGGATCTGGCGAGCCACGTCCACCCGGGCATCACTGGAGTCGCTGAAAGCCCCCGAGATGTCAATGATGGGAATTTCCGATGGGTGGGCGTCGCGCAGGGGCGTCTTCAATATAGTCCTTGAGATAGGACCGTTGCCGGAGGAGAGCCGCAGCTGGGTTGTCCCAGGGGTTTGAACTGTATCAACGCTGGCGGAAGCCATTTCTATCTATGACTTGTGACGCACAACTCGAGGACTATGGAATATTTGACACTCTTAATACTCATCAGCCAAACCTAAGAATACACAGAAGGGTAGTTGGTAACACACATGTGCAAGGACATAAGGCTAAATAGCCCTACAACCCCGCCACGCAATAATACCAGCTTCAAGGTTGAGACACACCTGGTTTCGGCGATCTCCGTCATTAGGTGGCATCTTGTTGAACTCTTCTCGCCCAACGCATAAGAACATCACGTTTTTAGTAGTGATGAACACCGTCAAATTGTCTCACTTCATATTGCTGCCTGAGTCTCGTATACAACGCAACGCGATATCTCAAACTCCAATACCTTACAAGACAGACACACTTATAGGTACTAAAAAAAAATCCACAGAGTGAACCGAGGACAAAAGAATAATTTGATTTCGCCCGGACTTGAACCGGAGACCTTCAGTGTGTTAGACTGACGTGATAACCAACTACACCACGAAACCTGTGAACCTATCATCCGATCATGTTCGAGTGCTGCTGTAGTAGTATGACTTATATGCGTCTTTGTGTCCTTTGAATATTGAAAGCTCCTAACTTAACATGGCAGAATATCTATATGATTGTTTCACTACATGGATCAGATTGAATCACTAGCTGAAATAACATCTTGAAGTTTTTCGGAGCATGTTGGATTTCATGATCCTGATTTGGATCAGGTAAGCTTGCTGTTGTTCCATGTGTAGGAGCAAAAGGGAGGCTAGTAAGACTCAAGTATGCCAGAATGCCAACATAATTTAATAGAAGATACCACCGCAAGACGATATGATGATGCGCCGTTAACGATATAATGTGGGATATTTTAAGAGACTGTAGATGACGTATGGCTTGTAAGTGGACTTCTAATGTGTCCAAGTCGAGTTAGCTTGTGGCAGATAGAAGACCGAGAACATGTGAATAGATTGCGTATAAGGGTGATTCCACGAGTACAAGAAACAAGAGTCATCGATTTCTCTCTCTCTCTCTCTCTCTCTCTCCTAGGCCGCAGCAGAAGCAGATTTGAGTAAACCGTGAGTGTAACTAGAGTCAAGCTACAAACTTACGGGTTGTAGGTGGGAAGTTCCAATGACAAAGATATATCACAGATCAACCCCTGTTCCTTTACATATTCACTTCATCCCAAAAGGAGTGTAAAATTAGTCAGTATGATAGTAGGTATGATTTAAACACGAAGTTCGATACTGCAGATTCCTCTTGTTTTAACCATGTTTCATGCATGCTGTTATTGTACCGCCGATGCTATATCTAGCTATATTTCTATTGCGTCCGACGGTGAGAAATTCCAGCATGTAATGGGAATTGCCCCTTGTCAACCTTAGCCTCGACCAACCAACATTCCGCATTGGCTATAAGATCTGTGAATTACAACAGATACTCTACAGTAAACAGCTAAAGGTAGCTATTAGGGGGGGGAATGAATAACATTTGAAGCCGCATAAGCTGTGACATTGCTTACAAGACGCCTTCAACTTTTTACACCCATCAACTCCGTGATATCCCGCCGAAAGAGAAGCATTTGAGCACATCATTTGTGATTTATGAACCCAGCATTGAGTGAGTCCGGATGGCCTTGGGACCGTTCTCGCTGTCAACGCAATTAGCATAGGAATATTTTGAGAGTAAATCGATCGCCAACTTACTTGTAATCTACACGGTTAAGGCTCATGTAGCGTTGAGACTCTGTGGTAGCTGCATCTAAATTGTGAATGCAGTAGGCCAAACGAGCAGCGACGAGTGACCCTAGAAACATAGCTTCTTCAAAGCCATTTTTAGTCCAATCGGCAAGATATGTCGGCTGGGTAGCTTGTTTGATGCTCATGGGCGTCTGTCCATGAGAATGGTGACTAGTGCTATCCCCGGCGTTAGAACTAGGGGCGTGTGCTTGGCCAGGTACGCCAAGCGAGGCCGTTGTTGCCGCTTGTAATAAGGGGTTAACAGAGCTTGTGGTAGGTATTTGGCCCGTAAAAGAGCCAGTCGGAGTCTGCGAACCAGTTCCACTAGGCGTCGCCATGTTAGATGGAAGCTCTGAGGTGAAAATGGTAGCAGTACTGGGCGAGATTAGATGGCGAGAAGTCAGAGTTTGCATAACGTTTTCTTTCAATCCACGAAGGCGACTGCCATTGCCAACAAAGACGATGTTATCCCAACAAGCAGATCGCTTGTAGATATCGTCGATGCTCTGAACTGCGTGGTAGATTGTATCCGTAATCCGATTTATCTCACCACGATCCGCAAAGTAGAACCTCTCGAGACCAACTTCGATGTCTTTCCGCACACGCTTTGTTCGACGTTCCGTTACTGTCTTAACGGGCTCGGTGGATGAATCACCATTTGTCTGGCTTTCTTCGGCAGAATTGCCCTCGGGCTTAATCTGTTCATTCGTTGACCCATTTTCGGTTGCGACTGGTGCTTCAGTACCTACTGCAACTGCAGGAGGAGGTTTAACTCCATTGCTTGAAACCGGTACTTGCACGTCTTCATGCTCCAAATCCTCGTAATGAAATATGTTAGTCTTCCGTTTCGAGTTGGGTAATCGGACAGGCTTCGCAGCTGTGGACTCGGGCTCTAGACCTTTGCCCTGCTTCTTCGTTTTGGCCTTCTCCGCCTTCTCTTTTTCTCGCTTAGCGAGGAATTCGCGCGTGTTCCCGCTCGTAACGATATTAGCCACGTCTAGAACGCCTTCGTCTGCCTCCTTAGGATCACCATTCTCGGTGTCAGTGTCTGTGTTAAAGACTGGCTTTATTGGCTCCATAATCTTTGGTGGTTCCACGCTTGCCGGGGCCGGGGCAGCTCCTTGGCTAGGAGGCACCTGCGACTCCGTGGGAAGCTCCATTAGCTCTGCTAACTCGGGCGCATATGGGAGAACCTCGCATATTGAGCTCTTTTTCAGCTGTTCGGCCATTTCATACGTGAAACCTTTGTCTCTCAATAAAGACAAGAGCTTTTGTGTAAAAACCTCCCCGCCAGAAATTTCTCGCACAGGTGATGGGAATCCCAGGTCCTTATGACTGACAATGTTGCTGTCGTAGATGCAAGTTACATCGACCTTTTCAAACCCAATGTCCACGACTGTCATAGTTGGCCATTTAAGGCCATACTGCGACGCCACGGCGCTATGCAAGAGACAGAGCGATGGAGTCTTGGTTTTCTCAAATATGTAGCGGGCTATCGCTTCGCAGTCGGGACGAGTCCATTGCGGTGAAGCCATCAGCACGATTGGGGTGATGTGGTACATTGATGAGGATGTGAGGAGACCGTGTACGTGATCAAGAAAAGCCAGGAAAGCTGGCATGTTGACTATACGCCCACCTAGAGCAAAGTGTTAGTTATTGTTGCTGCTTCGATTAAACGACCCTGCGTTACTGATGCTAATGGCAGTATGACGCAGCAACTAGGCCCTTGTGGGCGGCATCAACGCACCTTGGATTGGATAGATGGCACCTTCGACACTGTCGCGGTCCTCGACATATTCCCATCCATCCTCCTCATTTGCGCTATCGGCAGACGCTGTTGGTTCCATTTTGTCTGTTTTCTCTATCGTCTCTGCCTTGTCCATCTTCACACTCTTTTTACGCTTGTAGGTGCGGTGAGGCAAATACTCATCGCCCTCCTCGTCTTTGAACATCCTCGTAGGAATGCGATGCGCCGGTGGTGTAAGCTCGCTACAGCCCAGCTGAGCCATGGTGGTCTGGCTGCCAGGGCAGATGACAAGAACCTGGTCCTCGCGCCATTTGCCCTGCTGGCTAGACATATTGAGGGAATCGTCGAGTGCGTGAGGTTGTCTGTTGCCACTATCGCTGGCGTACCCTTCGCCGACCTCGTTGCGCTGGCGCAGGAAGTCTCTGCGCTTGGCTCGCTCTTGGCGCGGTGTGACTTCGGGTTTCTGGAGCGAATACCTCTTGACGGGTGTCTGGGGAGGCGGTCCGGGTATACAATGGTCCTGGGCTGTTGGCAAGGATTCGGCTGACTCGCCGTCGTCGGACAAGGTTGCGTCTGAAGATGAGGAATCGTCGGCCCAGTGAGGCAGTCGAATAGCTACAAGCTCGCGTGAACCAACGCGCTTCTAGGGGCGGGTACAGGTGCTGCTTGCAGGATCGAGATGCTGTGGCTGGGCGGCAGTCCTAGAGTTCGTCCAAGGTTAGTACCAAGGCCCGCAACTGTGGCGCCCCACGTTTACCTGTGGCTGGCTCGCCCGCGCTGGATGGGTCACGGTCGGTCCGCTGCGCTGGCTCGACTGGGCAAGGAAGCTGGAGGTGGCTTACAATGATTGGCCATTACGTTGCGCCGGCCGGTGTGTCAGCTTGAACTTTCCGATGGGCGGCAGTGCTGACGGGGGAGACCCACCCGGGCTGCTATTGAGATGCCGGAGCATTGCCAATGAGTCGGAAATTGTGAGTCAGGTTATTGTCGACAAGTGTGATCATAGACCGACAAGAGCACGATTGCAAGTGACGTTCGAAGAATGAATACAGGTGTGGGCAGTCCACTGGGAATTGCGAATGTAGGAGACAGGTTAGCAAATACAAACAGGGTTGGAGAGAGAGGGAGGGGAGGGAGGGAGGGAGAACGACATAGAGGAAGCAGACGTGCATTATTGATTGACATCGTGTTTATTCCAAAATTGACACTGGTGTATAATCAGCGACAACGGATGAACAGCTGGTACCGAGGTACCACAGCAACAGGCACAGGTTGATCTAGTCTACCTACTATCTCTATGAAATTTTCACTTCATCCCCAATGGTACCTTTACTGCGCTCCCCGTCGTCATGCTTCCAACCTAGCTTCGAAAACAGGGTACGAACAAGTACCTTGCGAGAACCATTTCAATGACACATAAACACAGGCCTCCCCTCATCCAGCGCTCGCAAGTAATGTCCTGTTTAAGATTAGGTAGAATATGTACAATCATGTAAACAATGGTAAATAAACAATGCTGTTCAGGGTATTGATATGATGCTGTCGCTCCCTGCTTGTTAATGAAATAAACCCTTTTGTCAAGACCCATACCTCAAAGCCGGAGGCACCTGGTGTAACCCTTTCCCTGATGATACAAATAGCCTTCCAAATTGCGCCGATCGATGTTTGCCCGAGACCCCATAACCTGCTAGTGACTGAAGAAGACCGTTTTCCTTTCGTACATAAACTGGGTGCGGAGTTAGCAAAGATGCCACTCATGTTAAGCAATTGAGGCTGTCGCTTTATGGACAGCACGTAGATCGCGCTGCTCTTTCGTCATGGAGCCCTGCACAATATGGCTAGATCGTTTTACGGACCGCTCCTGAATCTCATGGGCCAAAGTTGATTCTGAATCTGTGGAATTCTCGAGAATTTTAATCTCAGCCATATCATCATTTTCCGTCATGTCGTGACTTTTAGTGTCGCTTGTAGGTTCTAAGATCTTGGATGCCCTGGGCGTAGCACCACCTGAAACCTCAATGGGGTCGAATTCCTTCCTCAAAGGGCTGCCCGCCATGCTACCGACGTCGACCATCTGACTCCGCCTCCGCGAAGCGCGCGCAGGACTCCTGGTTGGGAGCGGTGGCGGTATTCTTTTTGGAATGTTGACTACGGCCCCTTTAGCTTGTAACACTGGAGTGCCGACCATAGCCACCCGAGTTGGAGCTTGTGCTGTGGCAACCTCAAAGACAACTGCTTCCTCCTCCTCGTCTGATTCGTCATCGCAATCGTAATCCCCATCATTTTCAATGTCATTGTCATCTGTGCCGTGGACGCTACTGTCTTCATCCTCTTCGTCATCCGCATAACTTTCATTATCGTTATTAATTGCGGGGGTGGGACTGCGATCTTCGGCCTGGTCCTTTTTTGATTCATTTTCCTCGAAGTTCTTGTTATTCTCCCTTGCATCAATGCCTATCGTCATCGTGCTGGTACTATCTTGTGTCGCCACGGGTGTCGTCTCTTCCAAGTCAGGAAAACTAGAGAGTTTACGCAGGGAGCTAATGTCAATCTTAGTATAATCAACTTCTACGGGATCCTTGCGTTCCTGAACTTCATCAGTCGAGTGCCGCTGATGACCATCTTCACTCTGACTTTGACTATGAGACGGTGTTGTTTCTGGAGTCGCTGAGAAGGTTTGAGTATAGGCATCGGTAGTCTGGCTCTTCTCGGTACCGACAGTCTTGTTGGACATGTAGCTACCTCGATTACTACGCGACATAGCTGTATCAACACTCCCTCGCTTGCCTCTGGGGAAGGCTGGGCTGGTCGGGCTTGGGTGATACTCAAACTGGCTACTCTCAGGGCGTAGATGTGTTCCTGCTTCGCGAATACCCACTCCAGCCATCTCCAAAGCCATAACACCGAAGGGGTCCGGGTCTTCGAGAGTAGGGACTCCAAAGCTATGCGATAAGTGCGTTGCGACCGAGTGTTCAATAGTAGCGTCACTTGGAGCAGGCTGGGAAGAAAGGGACTCGACCAAGGTTGTATCGTAGTCAACCCGCCCCTCTGCAGCTTTCAAAACCTCCGTCAGAGGTCGTACCTGCGGTAGGCTTTGGTTGATATCCCCTGACAATATCTTTGCAACACCCAACGTCATGCCATAAAATCTTTCGTTCTCCTCCCTCCGCTCTTGAATGACTGTGCCCTCCAATTTGACTTCGGAAAATTGGCCCTTCGCCTTCACGTATGTGATAGCCGCATCACTCAAATCAGTCCATGTAACATCGTTTTCAAGTAGGCCTAATGATACCAACGGACCAGTGGTCAACGTTACGTCTGTCCCGAGGGTCAGCTTCGGCCGTGCAAAGGCTTCAAGTACATTGAAATTGTTGATAATAAGAACGCAGTCGTAAATGTCTACCCCAATGACAAAACCTAGGCTCGGCGTCTGAAGCACCAGACCGGAGGGCGGAGACCATGAGCCATCGGTCTTCCGCGCGACTAGGATCCCGCTACCGCCTGAGCCCGAGGTCCACAGCCCCGATCGCATCGATGTGAAAACAGCTAATCCAACGGCATTTTGTATTAACCGCGGGGGGATTTTTTTCAATATTCTACTCGACGACTGCATACTAGACGACGTCAAGGGACTCCCAGGTCGGTCATCAGGTGTTGAGAAACCATCATCTGTGCCGAGTGTCAGCAATATATCAACTAAAGTTGCGACCACTGGGCCGTGTCTATTCTCGGTAGGGCAGGGTGGCGAACGTACTGCAAAACGACTTCAATATGCGAGCCGCCTTTTCACATTCTTTATCAAGCGTCGTAGGCCAGAACGCTTCCTTGGCTAGTCGGGAGGAACGAGATGGGATCCTATCAGCCCAGCCGCGTACCTTGTCGACACTGTTCTTGCGGGCATGGCCGTTGGTGATACTGCTGGCGCTGGACCTGTTACGATCCCAGCTTGGGAGCAAGGACGAGACTCGCTGCATCGCTATGGAACCGATTCACCAGTGCAAACAAGGTGAGCGGCGGCCGGTCGCGCTCTCTTTGCGACGGAAAGCTATCCAGTGTCCGAATCACTTGCGGGTTTGTTGGCGATGTCCGAAAGTCGCTGGTTGGTCCTAAATCCCGGGTTTTCCATACAGAGGCTTATTTGTGGTCGGAGTGACTGGAATGGGAAGGGCGAGTTGAATTAACTAGGTGAGGACCCGTCTAACAGCAGGTCTACCAAGTCGGTGGTCTCGGATCGACGGTCTCGTAAGTGTTGTGGGAGGGAACTGGCTATAGCGACGCTTCGCTTATGATCCGGCGACCTCAAGATCATGAGACGAGAACCATTGACCATAGGCCTTGGCCAGAGGGGGGAATAGTCAGGATGGGAGAGGGATGCGAAGTAGGGATGGCCCGCAGATCGTAGATGCTGGTGGCTGCTGGTCAAAGTGACGGTCCAGGCGCATGACATCCCTGTAGATTCTTGGGGGGTTTACCTATGTAGTATGTACCTATAAGTATCTTCCTACTAAGGTAACTACTACCATGACCTACATACTTATGTACGTATACAGCTACGCTGAGAGATGTACCTACCTACCTAACCTACATGGGTAGGTACATATATCTCCAAGAAACGAAAGAAACTCGGAGTGCACATGCGCAATAGGTATGTGGTGTCTACAGTACATGCTTCAGTCTACTCAGATGCTGCGCATCAGTACTTACAATGAGAGTATCATAGACATACGAAGTACCTACCTACTATGTTACTTCTTATAGTACCTGCATAGGTAAAAGCTTACTATGCGGTGTCTACCTGCCTACCTCTATGTAGGTACTCAGGATTGCGAGCACTACCACAATTGTTACCTTTGTATATGGCGAAGATCTCATTACAGTCTGATTCTTTTTACGATAAATGACGGCGAGTAGTGTAGTACCTATCACAGGCTGTGTAGGTGCTGGTGGTAAGACACTGTGTACTACCATTACACCACTTAGCAATGTATGTACTTCCAGAGGTAAGGCTGTTTCCCTACGGAGATATTTACACTAGGTATAAGTAAGTATGTAGGTACTGCCTGCACGATTTAGCCAGGGGCCATGTTGGATGGTTCAGTTTCTCTAGTGCCCAGTAGTATACTACCTAGGTAGGTATGTACATGTTTGGTAGAATGAATCCCCCTTTTGCCTCTTCGGGGGTGGCGTGCGGAGAGGGAGAGGGGCGCAGCCATTCCTGGGAAACCCAGGAATATCTGATGATGTTGTGCGAAAGAGGCCGCGGATCGTGAAGATAAATAAATAGAAATGAAATACCCGGATAGAGATATAGACAGACACCTAGACCCTGTTGAAGAGCAGCGCGTCTGAGGCGTAAGGTGAGACCATACTATGTATCACTTCTTGGTAATTTCCGTTGCTCCCGCTTACCGTGTTAGATGACACTAGGTAGTTTTTAACCTTTTTGTTCGGCGGGTTTGGTGGTAATTCTCCGCTGGCCTTCTTCTTTGGAAGCTGGGCGAATAGAACTATCTATGGCTTGTCACCGAACTCTTTGAGAGGTAGTAGGAACTGAGATCCTGAACTTAAGTATATCTTGCCTTTTCTTGGTGGGGAGTTCAAAACCAGGCTGTTTCGTCATGCGCTTGCTTGGTGTTCGTGATGAGAACATGGTTCAGAGAGGTAAAACTTGACCGTCTCAAACCTCGGCTCCAACTTTGATTCACATGTACATATAGGTACCTGCCCAGACCGGAGAAGCCTGTCGACCGGAATATCTAACGCAAAGAAAATACTTATGAATACGTAGCTAAAAAATAATAAAAAATAAAAGACTGCGACTGCGACCGGTGGTCGAGCTAACATCATTTCATCATTCAGATGTCTAGTCTACCGGTACACAGGTATGGTAAGATGGCCTAGCAAGGCAAACCTTGTCCACTAGAAACAAGCCCAGGTGCGCCAGAACAGCTGCTATCCTTTCGATTCGAAAATATGCATCTTCTCGACTCGCAGCCTTAGACAATGTGCTTCTCCAAATGCAGCCATCCCTCAAGATATGTACATACACGCACGGAAGCTCGACCTTTAAACCGTATCATTCGCTATGGGTGCCCCTGCCAAGGCGGTTGGCAAGCACAAACATACACAGTGGCTTACCTAAACCTACAATGGCCATGTCAGTTGCGTCTCGTTACGACGTCGCCATGACATTGCCATGACATTGGTGGGGGCCCATGTATCCCATTTGTCCGTGTGTGTGCATCTGGCACTGGCACTGCTGTCATGACCGAAGCTGTCATGAGGAATGGGTGATAGGTAGTGCAAAGGAAAAATCAGGAAGAAAAAATATGGTACCAATATTATGGATCCGAAACGCCCAGATCGACACTTTAAACTAGAGTGAGACGGGACTCTACTTATAAGTGTCGTGTAGTGTGAATCGTGGTCCCATCAAGATTGGGCTATATACTTACTGCATACCTATATATGATACCTACCTATCTCATTCAATAATACTTCCAACGTCAGTGGCAGATGCAGTAAGGCTACATGAAATGAAGCGATGAAAGGGAAGAGTAATGCTTGACGGTGCTGAGGCTAGAGGAGGTACCCGATATAGGTATCTAGGTAAATACTCACCTGCGCTGCAACACGAGCTCTGATGCCACCCACCTGGGGACTGATACGACACACGCACACACACTCATACTACATCTATGGTCGTAGCCCGCCTCTGATCTGGGGGCCAACCGTTCAGGTGCACGGCGGTGATGAATCAGGAAGAAAGCCTTGTGCTTAGGTTGGTGTTACGATAATGACAATAACAACGACAGCATAGCGCTATCTACTCAAGTACCTACGGTAGTGTAGTATGGTTGCAATGCTCTACGGTGTTGCTACTCACATCTCACATTGGCACAGTCAGCTCGCTTCAGATCCTGCTGGTCCGGTCATTGTCTTGATATAATGATACTTTCGAGTACTGGGCGAAGATAGATAGAGCTATCAGCCGTGTCTGTCTCTTTTTCGTCTCTTCAAGTGCAACCCAGATCGAGCGATTGATTAAATGACTGACTGATTGCCTGGCACTTGTCACTTCGGTGACGTGATATTTAGATCTGTCACATTTACGCCTGGATTGATTACTCATATGCAAGTGTGAAGCTGTTCATCATACCGCTAGTTATCCCACTCAGTAAATAGGTAGGTAGTTGAGGTCAGATTGAGGTGTACCGCATATCATGGTTTACGCAGGAGACATGACTCTGTACTCTACTGTGTATTCTCCCTACATCTAGTCAATAACGGGCAGAAGGACTGTACTCCAAACGCGACAAACACAGGAACAAGAGCAAAATCGTGACCGCATGATGCATCGCCGAATTGACGTCGACGTCGAGGGACTTTGGGGCCCACTAAAGCCCTCAGCTCTGCGCTTTTGTCTCACCAGCTACCCACGCTGTTGGGAATCGAGTCTTCCTTTCTTTTGCTTTTCCTGCGTGTAATGGTCGTTCTTATGTCACAACGAAAAAAAAAGAGGACATACTGACTAATAATACAGCTAAACTCGTTGGTATATGTTCAGCGTTGCTTATTGCACACGAAAATACTACTGCATGCCTCGGGCACACTAGCAAATGAACATTCCCTATCAATCCAAACCCGTCGATGTGACGAGGTCTAAACTCAGCCAACCTGCGCCGTCCCATTCGCTCGATTGGTAGGCAATTGCCATCGTGGGAGAAGAAGAAGCTCATACGGTCCTAATACCTACCTCACCGACTTTATTAGTATGCTCACTATTGTTCGCCTTCTTTCTTCTTGGAACTATTTCACAGTAATCTGATCCCCTTGCTAGATGCTGTGTATCTACGGATGACACGCCTCCCAATAAACCCTATTCGTGGTGCGACGCCAGGTGCTTTTCACAGTGTCACCCTAGGCAGTAAGTAGATCGTCCAAAAGGCACATGACATCTTTTTGTCTCACCCCGATTCGGGCGATCGGACGCCTGGTCTCCTTCGTCCAAATATACTCTGGCCCCTGCTGGCCGTACCATTGCTTGGACACGGTAAACACGTGCACAGTCACTGGAGATACCTAGATAGTATAGGCGGCACAGTACCTACCTAGGTTACCTAGGTTGTATGAAATGCCTTAAGTAAGCGGAATATCTGGTCGACAGACATTGGAACAATGACTTGCTAGCAGCATATCTGGAACAAACACGTACCAGCTTGTTGATCTTGTTTACAGTTTCATCTAACCTCAGCCTCATTGTGGTGGATCGCACGCCTCTTCATTCTACTGCACCCAATAGGTATTTGCTACCATAACGCCGGGTTCTGGAATGAATCTGCACTGGACCGGCGCAGCTTTGGGGCTGAGAGACCCGTATGATGCATTGTTTACCGACTTATCTCTCACATACATTTCAATACCTTGTCGATCAAGCATCAATTGTTGTTCAGTCGCCAATGTTGCAATTGGGATAGAGACAAAATATACGTCAGATTCAAGCCCGCTCCGTCGGATATCCCTTGCCTAACATTCTAATCTCGTCTTCGATGTCTCAGAGATGATGAATGATCGACAACTGCAGAATATGATGACGCCTCGTCCGCGTTGCCCGTTTCTAGTTCTTCAACGAGAGGCTATTCGATAGCGTATACTGAAAAATGACAAAGACATCGCGGTCTGGTCGTGAGTACATGGGTACAGCGTGTTACTAAGGCTCAACCTTTGGCAGTGGGACCTGGTTCCAACGGTAGGGTAGGTATACAGATACACGTATCAGTATGTATAGTATGACTTTTAATCAAGCACGCTTGGGCCCCGCCAGTAAGCAAGCGGCATAGGTCTCCTGGCCCGTCGCTTTCGCCTATATGCGCTTTCGACGGGCACCAAGGGGGAGGGGACCCCTCGAAGGCCATTACATACATTCATTGAAGCCTATCGGATCACCTGGCAACGTTGCTGCCGGGTTCCGGCGGGGTTTGAAACTCGACACATTTCTAGGGTCAGCATCAGCATCATCTCACCCAATCCTGGAGTTCACTGCCTTGTTCAACTAGCAAGTCGGCGGGTCAAGAGGTGACCCAGGTGACTAGAAAATCCACACCAGAGTTCCCCAAGAATTTTGTTATCGGCGAATCCGTAGAGCTTCATCATCACTCGTCTAAGTTTTTCTCGCAGTCCAGCGGTGATATTTGTCTGGGACAGTGGAATCATATCAGACCACAAGAGCTACATCACGGAAGCAGAAGTGAGTAATTAACTAGAGAGGCAAAAAAAAGTAGCTGTTTAATGATACTGAGAGTATATGTTAGATACGTAATGCAACGACCTGAAAGTCAAGAGATTAATCTCACAATTGCCCATCATCTCACCCCCTTACAGAAAAAGAATAAGAATGTGGTCAGTCTGCATGCCCTTTTGGTTTCTGGTGTACCGTGTTGTTCGTCAACATGTTCGCGTAAATATGGTCGTAGTATCCTTGAAGGAAATGCTAGAGAAAAATAAAAATAAAAGTAAAAATGACAGAAAATGTTTTGACCCTTTTGGTAATTCTTTCCTCCCCCAGTGGAGTCAAATGTGCATTCTGATAGAACTGTAATTCCCTTTGCGAACGCCGTATGCCCCAGATACTCGTCACTCCCTGAGGAATGTTGTGCAAATTTGTCTATAAGATGGAGATGGGTGATCATGAATCATTGAGAAAATTTTGCCTCCGTTACGTCCCGCGTGGAGACAAGGCGTTTACGTAGTCAAAGTGCTAACATGTCGCCATTTCACCCAAATAAAAATAAGATGGATGTAGAAAGGAAGGAAAAGGCACCCTAAACGCCGGTCATCTGGCCACTGAATAAATGACCCATGATGCAAGAGTGACTCATGGTACAAAGATGTCGAGAAAGCAAGGTTGGTAGGTCGCGCTGATGATTGAATTAGTCTGTAACCCATTTTGATTGCAGATAGCCTTAGCTGCCAATGGAGTGGTCGGGGGTAGGTAAAGAAACAGTAGTCGTTAAGAGTTGAAATAGTTAATCTTGTTGCATCAATGCATTCTTGCCCGGGTACACACCGCCGTAGAGAACATATTGCTCGAAAGGCAGGCAGCTGATGGTGTTGCGTGATGATCGAACCCACCCGGGTTTTGGAACTTCCTCCCAATTTTCGTCATTAAGAGGATAGAAATTATAGCTCTCGTGCGTAGGGAGATCCTGATGCTCGCAATCGAATATGCCCTCGAGGTGCATGCGCTCCAGATTCGGTAACCTTTTACGAAGGCCGGTGAATAGCGATCGGAATGTTCCCTCGTAAAGATGGATACCACCATGCGATGCCTCGAACGGTTTGGCAAGTCCACGACCACCTAGTCGCAGTCGAACAAGGGTGGCACCGTGTCGACCCAAAAATTCCTTGAGATCCTCTTCGTCACACGAGACACCTTCCAACATCAGGTCAGTGAGCTGCGTATACGTGAAACCAAAGAATAGTTCTCTGAAGGAGAGTGCGAACTTCGAATGTTCACTGGAATATGGATGGAACGCAAGTTTCAAGTGCTTGATGTTAGTGGCAAGCTGAAGGATACGCCCCAAACCATTCACAGCCCTGAATGCTGACGTAGGGCCCTGGAGGCCAGAAGGATCCAGAGTCAAGTTGAGGCTAGACAGACTGTGGAAAGATTGCGCGTGTGCAAACCACTGTGAGCGATGATTTGGCATGCGAAAGACTTCAAGCGGAAGGCGATCCACTTTGAACGAAGAGAGCTTGATTCCGTGCAGAGCAAGCATGATTGCATCGAGGTTCTGATATGCTTCCTGTCGGTCCATCTTCCTACAGTTGGGGTAGAAAAAAGCCTCTTGGATACACGTATTGTTAAGCGTGGAAGGGTATCGTGCAAAGGAAACCTCAAGATCACGAAGATTCGGCAAAGCTGAGCAGGCCTCGCGGAGATCGTCAGCCCTTAGATGAAGGGGTCCGACTTGCTTACGTCCCGACGAAATCTTGTCAAATTCCGCTTTGGCCTGTGCCATCAGCTCGGCACGCTCTACCGGCGGTGCCACGAAGTGCTGTGCCCTGCTTGGATTCATGTTAGTTAGACGCGATCAATGGCATAGGATATTGCTGAAGACTGGACTCTTTTCATCCCTGGAATCGGGGGTTTGAGCAGAGTCCCAGAGGCAACATGCGGCTTAGAGCTGCACGAGAATGGAGAGATTCGGGTCTTCCTACCATGAAGTAGTCCACGCATCGCCCTGGGATAAATCTCCGAGGAAGATGTTGATTGACCTGATACTCCCTCTCAAGCGTTCATGGAGTGCGATGCAATGTAGCCGATCAATATCATTCCGCCAATTAAGCGAGGTGAAATGGGGCGACAATAGATACTCATAGCCAACCTCTGCAAGAGTCGTGCTTGTGGCTCGTAAATTGGGGATTGATTCGTGATCACAGTAAGAGTAAATGAGCCTAAGGAGCTCAACTGGTAGAGCATCCATGGGAGAGCGGAAGTGAAGGTTTTTGCTGACGTGCAAGCTGCAGCGGGTGAATGGCGGCGGGATGGGATAGGATTATAAGAATAAGTGACCTGAAAACCCGCTAAACTCCGGCAGATGAAGACTGAAGACGCAGGCTTGAATAAACGAAGAACGCCAGCACTTAAATTCGTCGCGGGTCCACGTACAATATGAGAAAAAGAGTCCGAACCTCTTTTATTTAAAAAATTTTTTTATTGGCCGAGTAAACAAAACGATAAGAAAGACGCAAAAAAATACCAGCAGGAAAGATATATACCAGGGGCCGAGCAAAAGGCAAAAGGGGTTGGTAGTGCAGTGTGGTTGACGAAGAGGCGGAGAGAGGTTCATTTGTGCGTCTCTGCAGCGAGCCTCTCCGATTTAGGACAAAGGGCCAAAAGCGACCAGAAGTATCGGTGAGAGTGAGACACACGTAGGCACAGACTGGTATCTGACGGGGAGCGGCAGCATCGAAGTTTTCTCGTGGAATGACTGGTGGGCGACACTGGCCTGACGGGGCCCTTGTCGGATAGATCTGACTATCCAGCCTGAGCCTGACAACAGACGACCACGAACTGGAAAACGAGATGCAATCGCCAAAGTAGCGGTATAGTAGCGGTAAGGCGGGAGTGCGCGTGGTGTCACACCTGCAGAAATCCCATGCCTCTGCCTAACTGGAAGCAGACGTTACGGTGAGAGGCAGCGCTGCACACAGCACAGTCCCCCCAGCCCGGCCTTTCTACTGTGGCCTGACACTCGCCATCACGCTTGACTTACTTTGAATGAACAGAATGAGTACCTGCATTAGATTCCACGAGGGGCAGCTTGACACTGTGACGTCTCGGTGAGCTCTGGGACGAAAGATGCAACACACTCCAGTCGATCGCTATGATTCGCCTGCGTCATGCTGGGCCGTCCAGGGTGCCCGGTCGTTCGTGGGCTCGCTAGGACGTGCAGCCTGTGAATATGTACTAAGTAGGTGCTGTAGCCACTGCGCAGTAGGTTAGTAGCAGGTTGGCTGGGTTAGCTCGGGCGGCCCCCCGAGTCGCTGAGTTGCTACCAGGTTGCTACCCAACAGTAAGGACGAAGGATTGCTGACCTAACAAGGACCAGAAGGTGGGACAACAAGATAACTTCACGCAGTCACGTCACATGTCCAGCTCTGTTGAGTACGCGCAAGTAGCGTAGGCAGGTGTTCATGAGAGAGGAAAAGTTGAAAGAGGTATCATCGTACAGGAGGGACAGCCAACACCACATACCCAGACATCCTGAATTACTCAGGTTACCTTAGACACTTCATCAGCCCTCTGGGTACCTACTTAAGTATACTTAAGTGTGCTTCGTATCCACCCCAAACTTGTCCCGGTAACTGGGTGCTACTATGTACTTAATTAAGTATGTACATGTAGATCCAATCCAAGCTACCGGCTAGCCAGGATAGCCCAGATAAGTTCAGACCACGCCGCCAAGAGAATCCCTCAACACGTAGTCTAGCGCTAGATGTTTTCTGGCGGTTTTCTAGACCGCAAATTGCCGCCTGCCTATAACTTGCCGTGTCGCGCGCGAAAGAGTTCCACCTTGTCGTCGTAATAGAGAATTTCACGCAGACGCAACCGTGGCTGTGGCCTATTCGCCGCCCCTTCCGCAAACGACTCTGTCTCTGATTCACCATCCTCAGACGTATCTGCCATGAAATCAGAGTCTCCGTCCATAAAAGAGCCGTTCCCATCATCGTTGTCATCGTCCTCGGTGTCATCGTCGCCGTCGCTGGTGCCGTCGATGTGATCTGTATCGCCCACAGATATGGCGTGATCATCATAATCTCCGAAGCGACTGTTAACACTATCGCTGTGCTCCGTAATCTCAAAGCACTTATCCCAGAGCCCCATGTAGGCGAGGCGTATCTCCCTTCTCAGGCTAATGATATCTACAATCTGGAGTGCCAGCTCCTTCGGCGCTGGTGGGGTCGAACGGCGATCAAGCATTTGCGGAATGTACAGAGAACGCAGATTGGCCAATTGAGGTAATCGTTGAAGAAACATATGCTGTGTTCCATCGTGTTAGTGGATTGTACCACGACAAACTCGTAATGGCTCCTATATGCTCTGTACTTACCCAGTCTTTGAAATCAATCACCATGCCCAATTCCTTTAAGTTTGCCATCCTGCCGCTAGTGATATAAGATAAATGCTCATCTCTTACTGCCCAATGCTTCCAACGCCCAGGTACGCCTGGTGGCATGATGGGATTTGACGCCCTTTTCTCTGATGAGCTATCGATAAGCAGCTTCCTTAGACTGTTTCGTTGGCGTTTGACGACACACTTGAAAATCTGTTCCAATGTGATCGAGGGCTTGGATCCACGCCCTCGGTCTTGCAAAAAGATGGTTTCCATGGTATTCTGTGCGATGGCCTCTTTCATAAAGCTAAGAAGCTCTGGCGACGCCAAATCTACTGAAAGATGTTTCAGGGATAAATGATAACGTGTTGAGGTACCCTGAGGAGAGCCATGGGCTGGGGGAGTAGGTTGGAATTGCCTCTTTAGGGCCTTCCATAAAGATTCGTGGTGTCGACAGCCCAGAATTGTCAGGTTAGTCAAATTACTCCAGTCAATGGCTCTGGAACAGACGATAATCGAGAGGGTTACTCTCTCTAGTGCCAGCTTTTCAAGTTTTAGCTTTCCATCTAGTCTCTTCCTACCAAGAGAGGACTCAGAAATATCATAATTTGCCGTGATTTGCGCCTTGGAAGCTTTATTCGTCTCCTTCACTGGCCCTAAATTCTTAATTTCGCCAGGCAGGTCAACGGTCTCTTCGGGTTCCGATTTCTGATGGCTTTTTGGGTAAGGTTTTCTCCGTACTACCATATTTGTGTCAGTGAGTTTTGCTCCAGATAAAAAAGAAACACTTTATTGGCTGGCGTCGCAAAGTAGCCCGGACACCAACTCAAAACGCACGAATGAAAGCGGTAGAAAAAGAAGGTTTGAAAAGGCAGCATC
Source organism: Xylaria bambusicola (assembly GCF_022495145.1). NCBI lineage: Eukaryota > Fungi > Ascomycota > Sordariomycetes > Xylariales > Xylariaceae > Xylaria > Xylaria bambusicola. Next base: position 104,102 of record NW_025953578.1, read on the forward strand.
AAGGCATTGTAAAAGAGCACTTATTAGCTTCAAGTCAAACTTACTATCGTATATTCGCCCCACCAGCACCCCTAAAACGCCTCCTAGCCTGGTTGTAGGGATTCGGCTTTCACCTGGCCACTTCGCATCATGATCAACCTGTTGCAAATTGGCCCCATCCCAAGGCTGTGTGAACTCGTGGAGACTGGAAGCCTTTTTAGAAATTCCGACCTGAAGTTCCCTGAGATGAGATGTGGAGCGTTCAATTAAGACGGACATCTCATCAAGATAAGAGAGGTCATCTATGTCTAAAACAGTTAAACTCCTCAGAGGAGGTAGAATACTGAAGGTTGGGTACTCGACAGAGCTTTGGGCATAACTTTTGGCCTGCGCTATGGCATCATCCGCAGGAGCTGCCATATAGCTGCCGCTGGAGGCAATGTGACCGCCGGGCAGCAGAGCAGGAAAGGTTTGTGGTGGAGGAGGGGGAGGGTTGATAGGTGGAAGTGTAGTGGTAGGGCTTGAAGCAGATGAAGAAGTAGGAGATGTTGCCGAGCTATCATGCCACCGGATCCATAGCCTCTCGAGCTTGGAATGGCCTCTATCGTCTTGAAGAGAGGCGAGCGCCATGAAAACATCCGACAGAACTCCAGTGGGCATATCCCATATGAAAGTCTCAAGGTTCACCATCTTTGAGACAGCAATAGCAACCAATGTCCCCAGCATCTTCCCACTCTCTTTAGTAATGAGATATTCCGAAGTCCAATCCGAGGGTCCGTCGCCAATTGAGAACTTCCGGGTATATTTGGCATAGTTGTTGTTCACCAGTCGGTACGCAGCGTGTGACCGCGCGGAATCAACTCGGCGTGAGCGTCTTGCTGTGTCGGCGAACCTGCTTGGGAAACAAAGTGTTGCCAAGCCATAGGAGAGTGCGTCAACGCTTTTGGAGTTCTGGGCTGAAGTAGAATTATCAGGCCAGACAATATCAAAGCGAGAGTAGATGTTAGGCACAGCTAAATCGTAAAGCGCCGAGTGGGTCAAGGCCAACGCGATCAAATCATTCGTGTATGTGATCTGTATGATTTGTAGTTATTGTGTTAGTAGGTTATATCTCGGAGTTCTCAATTAGCGCTTGCCTCGTTTACTATCAATCTTAACACGTCGATTGGAAGGTCCAACAATGCAAGTGGTGCTCCTTTAACCCTGGCATCTTCCCGTTCATGATTCTTGTCCTTCATTACAGTCGGTGATATGGTATTCGAAAGGTTGACATCGCCGGCCGCAAGCTCGTATGGTAATTGGTCATCATCGGGCTTGACATGTAAAGAAGTGATATCGGTATTGTTTGCCATACTGAGACTCCTTAGATTTGTCTCGTTAACCTGTTTGCTGCTCAATAGCGGTGCAGTGTCGAGCGTCTGGGTAGCATACTATGCTATGGGCTACGAGCGAGACAGTGGGACTGGGATGTCGACCTCTCGCCAGCGCGGCGCGATGAAGCGCCAAGATAACGGCCAAGATAGAACAGGTCGGCCTAGTAGACGAGTAGACGTAGAAGGCACCGAGCGCTTTTCAAGAGAGCGACTGGCCCAGATGTTTGCTTTGACGTCCTGCTATGTAATTCAAAGAGAGATGCACAAGTTGCCGCGTGTGGTGCAGTGAGTGCTACAGTGAAAGCTCGGACGATGTATCGGCAAACAGGGGCTTCCTTGACAGAAGCTTGTGAATAAGGTGCTGTGGGCTGCTGGATTGGGGGCTGAACAAAGCAACCAAGTGCATAAAGCGGCTGGGAAGGAGGTGGTATTCTATGATGGTACTAAGTACATGAAGATGGCGATAGACGACAGAAAGATGCGAGATGCTAAGTAAAGATTTCCTAGCTTCCCATCAACATGAATAAATTGATATTCGGTATGATGTCGACTTGGAGATATGCACCGGAGAGAGGAACTTCACAAGTTGTAGGGACCTAGCAAATACCTAATACCTATCACAGGGCTGTATCCATGTACCTACAAGTAAGTGCCTTAAAGTTGTCTACTATGTAGTAGGTAGGTAGCTGTCTAGAGGGTCCACGACCCCGCTCTCTGCCCGCTGTTGAATCTAATTCAGTGGGGAGTACCTGGGTGCTATGTATACTTATGTACTACAGTATGTAGCAATCCAGCATAGCGATCCCGGAATTGGGTGCTATTAGGTAAGCCCAAACATTGTAGGAAAGAAGGTATTTCATCGATATTGATTACATGTCGAGATGTGAGATTGGGACCATCCTGATTCTATTTTGCAGAGCTGAATAGGTATTTGAGAGTGCCTTTCCACATCAGCTTAACTCTTGGCTCTAATATCAATCTCACTCAAGCACTCCAGTAGAACCATAGTATAAACCTCAAGCACTTTCATGAACTACCTAGGTAGGGTTTCCGTATATCATGTTTCATACATGTATAAGTATATTGCTATAGTTAGTATTATTGATATAAGCTCTAAAGTGAATTCCTCTTACCTTAAGAGATTCGAATTAATATGAGGCCGCCTTCACTTACTATGTAGTACAATAAATGAATAGGGGAAAACTGCTATGTTGCTGGCTACTGGGTACATGCATATGTATGGAATATGTGTATTTATTAAAGTAAGAATGTAGGGAGACAATTTAAGCCTGACTTTGCTTTGTCTGGATGCCAGATGCCCCTCCACCTCCACCTCAGCCCCTCTACCCCATGTGCTTTGAGGTCAGGCAGCTACATGGGTTGATACCTAGTAAGTACCGAGTAGCTTGGACTTAGCCGGCGGCATGTTATTATACTGTAGGTTAGGTACCTATGGTAGACATATGTAGGTAGTAGCCTGATTCTGCAAAATAGAGGGGTAATCAACCCGAGGCGAGAAATAGTTTTTGTCCTACTACTGCCATTTGTTGCTTCGTCTGATTCAACACTTTGGGAGCGCACTTGGGTTTTTAGAACAAGCGGTCGTCGTCGTAGCCGTCGCAAAGTTTGATACATCCCTCCTTGCCTACGAATGTCTCGGGTGCCTCCCTGAACACCTTACCTAGATCAACTTGAGGTAGGGTCCCTCAACGACTTGCAACCGTCGCGATCCACGCTAGAGTTGCCTACCGTTGCTGGTGTTGTCTGTCCTTTCGCGTCCAAGGCTGGACCAATTGTTACTGCCTAAACCGCACTCTGGCCTTTTCTCCAAGCCAGTTCTCTAGAAATAAGTCGACCGCCCCAACCACGATTTCTGTTCTCGAACCTCTTCATCGCGCCGAACCTATAGCCGCGCAAATCATACACCACGTTCTACTTCCCGTGGCCGCGTGCCCTGCTTAAATAGATTACTATCGTGTATCGTCGCATGCCACTATTTGCGACCTAATACGATCCCACTTCGCGTCTACGGCCTTTTCCACCCCCTTATACACCATGGCGGGCTTTGTTGAGCAGCTCTGGGAGTCGATCTTTACGCCGGGTCCAACGCCGACTCTTCTGTTGGCAACAAACGTCACATTTGCGTCTCTTCAGCTGGTTCTACTTGCGCTCCTCATAGCCACGTATAGTGTGCATTTTGTTGCATTGTCGCTCATATCGGGGGGTCTATGGTGGGCTATCAACTGGTTCGCAGCTGAATTGAATGCCGCGAAGGCACATGAAGAGGCTGAAAAGACGCGGGTCGAGCAAAGGTCTACTCAGCAAGGAAGTGACGATAGCGAAACAGAAGTCGAAACAATCGTCTCTGACAGCAACCCGAAAACGGGCAGCAAGGCAGTTGAACCAGCGGCACAAACAGGAGACCTTAAGCACCGCTCTGCAGAGCATTCATTTGAGTCAAAGTCTGCCGCCAGTACCGAGGATGAATGGGAAAAGGTGTCCGAGAATGAGAAGGACAAGTGAAGGTGAAAGGCCAGGAGAAGGTGCACGTCCCGGACTGGCGAATGGCTTGCTAGTTGTAGCGTATGATTGTAGATACCCTTGGACGGGCGGGTTGTGGTTTTCATGTCTAGTAGCAACTTTAAGCCTGGTACAGACAGGCAGGTCTATTATCTGGGTACCTTAAGCTTTTAAGTGTTTATCCCACATTGTCAAAGTCTTTTTAACCACCCTACACCCACCAAAATTATTTTTATCTTCGCAGCTGTTTCTCGTACCTCCATCCTACTGTATGTAGTAGATACCTAATGTGCCTAAACCAGAGGCTGATTGTGTTCATAAGTACCAGATACCCGTGGCAGGATACGTGTTTGTAACATGCATCACGTGATGAGCTTGTAAGTATCGGTAACGTTGTGCATGTTACCTGCGCTAAGAGGACCTGCGCGTAGGCGGGTGTAAAGCTCTACCTAACTAGAGCTTTTTCAACACTGCACTATACTTCCAACCAGTTGCATTCATCTTGGCCCAACACCTACCGAGCCTAGACGAGCCTTCTGACCTACCCTGGAGCAGAATCGATACCAGCCTTCAAACACACGAGCTGCCGACAACTGAGCGCACATTGATACACTCCCTGACAGCCAAACCTCTTCCAGCTGGTCAACATGAAGCTCGTCAGGTAAGCTCTACCCCATCTCGCTCTATGCACCGAAGTGCTGAAACCAATGCCGCCAAGCTCCTCCGCCCACCTCGCCGATGCTGATGATGTCTCTCTAGATTCTTGATGAAATGCGCTAACGAGACGGTGACGATTGAGTTGAAAAATGGTAAGGCTTGCCGCCCTCCCTCCGTCTAGTATTGTACCGGCATTATACAAAAACAGGACCCTAACACATCGCGTTATTAGGCACAATTATACACGGCACCATCACATCAGTCTCGCCGCAGATGAACACAGCTCTACGCATGGTGAAGATGACAGCGCGTGGCCAGGATCCTCTCTCCCTCGACACTATGAACATACGCGGCTCTACTATCCGCTACTTCATACTTCCTGACTCACTTCCCCTCGATACGCTGCTCATCGACGATTCCGTCAAGCCCAAAAATAAGGCGCGTAAAGAGGCCGCCGATCGCGGTGGCCGGGGTGGTCCTGGACGTGGGCGCGGCAGAGGACGTGGAAGGGGTCGTGGTCGTGGACGGTAAAGGCGAAATACGACATCGTCATGAATCATCATTGTGTGCTGGATACAAACACGAATACCGAGGGACAAGACGAACGAACGAACAATGGCATAGAGCATTTCGCGATGCTGCTTGAGCGCCGACACTTCCCACTCCATGTTGGGTAATACTGAGACAGCGTGGCCTGAATATGTCTCGAATCAGCAGCTGTTGGGCTTGCTTAGAAAGTACCATATCATTGTATTACGCTGGAGGGGAATTAGAATGCACTATTTGATGTATTAGCTGCATTACAAGCTAGCAAATCGCAATGACAAACAAGGGCCGAAATCTTGCGAATCAGTAAGCCGTTGCTTCGTTACTTTACCATCGGTAATGTGTTCCCTATATGTACATGTATGTGTGAGGTAAACCCACATCCAACGCCCAATGAACATGCCAATACAAGTGAATAAAAATAGCAAAGCGTGAACCAACTATTCCTTTACTCATACCTTCCGCTGGTCGAGCTGGATTGTCACGCACACGTTCCTTATAATTTTACTTATTATTTCCTATCAGGAGATAGAGGCTTCCACGTCCCTCCATATCCGAATAATCTGTAATTTCTCCCAGCCAGCCTGCTTCCCACTCGATCCCACAGTCTGGGCCATCCAGCTCCCGCCTCCAAGACGACGGACTCGCTCTTTGACTTCTTCCGGCTTGTTCTGCGCGCAAAGCAGCACGTACGCACAACCTCTAGCCGACAACACACGCGGTAGGCTATCGAGCAGCCGATCTGTGGTCTCCATGCCGTCTCGCCCGCCAGCGTATGAGAGCGCCAGTAAATATGAGTCTTCCTCGAATGAAGATCCCGCAGTGTCCATTCTTCTGCTATCTTTCCCTCGGTCATCCCGTGGGCCCTCCCAAGAAGGCATTTCAGGCGTCGGCACATAGGGGGGGTTGAAAACCAGCACGTCGACGCTGTGATCGCGCAGCGGGCCCACAAGATCCCCCTGTGCGGCACCCAGGAATTCCATGCCCGCTGTGCTGGGGCTTGAGGACACGGCCTTACGGACTGTCTCTGTTGTTGCTATGCAGGCATGTGCGTTCATGTCCACCGCACCTGTCACTATGTGGCGGGTTCCAAAGAGCGTTGACGCGTGGGCCGTTATGAAAGCTATCACGACACCTGAGCCTGGGCCTATCTCTACCACCAAGGGGGGAGGACTAGATGTCGCTGAGCCATGGAAACGGGTTTGTAGGAATGCCGTCTCGGATGCTGACGAGAGCGTGTCGAGAAACAGGAAGGAATCCTCGGCTGGTTCGTAGACTCGCTCGTAAGCCACGTGTGATGTATCTGGCGTTGGTAGCATTATCGCTTATAGGTGAGTCAAACTTTTTGTAAGATGATAGCGAGAGCCTGCTTTTTTCAATTTTGTGGTGGATTTTGGCTCGTCCGTAATATACATTAAAGTGGGGTGCACGGTGTCGTTAAGAAATCGATGAGAGTGTGTCATGTGTATGCATGAAGCATTTCTGAACACGAAGGCAGGAGGTTTGTGATATTTATGACAAGTGGTAAATGAACGGTCCAGAGGACGTTTAGCGTTGACTATCTATGTACCTCTATTTAAATGGCCACCGAAAGTTGCATGACCATAAACCACTGTCCGCCCTCTTTTGAGGGGCAATCTTTTTCATACAATAGGCCCCGTCGCCTATTGTAATGAATATAGATGCACTCCCAAGCCTCTCGTTGTCAAAGAAATGATTTCCTGGCATGTCTGACCACAATTGTCTCCGGCTGCCCATTATCAGGCCCGATATCCCAGCTTAGAGCTTCATAAAACCAGAATCACGACTCGTCCAATCTACTGCCACTGTCCTCCTCCCCTAAATCTCTCACATAATCACACAATCAACCCCCGGATCATCCCTTGAAGGCCCGATGCCCCACCGGCAGTGGCTTCGAATGTTCGTGATCAGGCGCACGAGATTGTGGTCGTAGCAACCGGGATTCGCGCAAGCGGGACACAGGCCCACGATCTCGAGTTCGGGTGCCGGCTCCCGCGCCACCCCGTCCCCGAATACGCCGCAGTAGTTGAACCCGTAGCCTGGCCAGCACGGCTGGCGGATTGCCAGCCAGTGGTGACCGCAGTTACGGCTAATGTAGTGCGTTGTGAGGCACATTTCTCTTCAGTCCTTGATCACCCCCCCAGCTCCCTTCTTCTGCGCCTAGATGTGTCCCGGTTGTCTGAGCTGCAGTTCTGGGAGTTCTGGGTCTCCGGTTCTGACCATGAAATTCAGAGACGAGGGAGTAAATATACGAGATGCTTCGGGTAACTAGTGCTGCAGGTGCTCGTCGACCTGATATGTTGCTTGAAGAATGACTGACTCAGGGTCGTCGCATCTGATTTTCCCTTCTGCCTGCTCCGTGATGCCTTTGACTAGGTAGGCTTGACGAGGACCGGGGAGGCTTTTCCAGCACTGCCGCCGTATATGTCGTTGTAAGTATTCGGCGCGTGTCACGAGTGGTGAATAATAATGAAAGGCAGTTTGTCATGCAGGATGTGAAATGATCAGAAGTACCCAGTAAATCAGTGGGCATATGCAGAACGGAGAGATTGTGTCAATTGAATCATTGTTACCCAAATGACTGCCTGTGTAGGCGACAAAATATATACATGTGTACACGTACCTAAGGAAAGTGTTTCGAAACGTAGTTGGCTAACGTATCTCTGTCACAAGGAAGGAAGGGCCTCAAGGTTCCTTTATAGCGGACTGTAATGGGACTTGCCGGATCAACTGTCAATTTACAGACTCTATAGTTCTACGAGCCCTTCGGTATCTTACAACGACCTTCATATCTCTGTATATAGCGTCGCCAGTAGTTAATAGATGGGCCCTACTTGGTATGTGGATGGATATAGTGCAAGTTACCATGCTGTATGACAGCAAAATGTTTGTCTCCTTGTAATCGGCGCACTGAGCAAACATACTGATAATGGGCTATTCACGCAATGCTCATGTGCTCACACAGTGTCACATATTGCTATGAATATAGGCGGTACCCTTGCTCTGTGTTTTTTCGTTACAATATATCTACCTCGCTTTCTTTCCGCTCGTCTTCTTCCAAGGAGCCATCATCATCATGCGAAATCCTAGCGAACATCTTTTCCAAAACTGCTTCAATACGCGACGAGGTGCGCTCAAGGCTGGCTAATCTTGCTGATAACTCTACAGCATGGCCTGACTCGCCCAATAGGCTACGGACCTGATCGGTTGGCACTCCCCTACAATGTATTGTATCAGTTTATTGACACCCTATATGAGATCATTGGGTACTTCACAAGTGTTCGGTTTCCAATAGATGATACTAGCCCCAACTAGAGCTCTATGCATTCAACGGGGCTGAAACGGGAAGGCAATGGCGTTGGTGAATACTTACAATGGAGCTAACGAGTCTCGCCGACTAGGTGCCTTGGGGGGTGGCTCTTTATTTATATCACGAGTGGTGCTTGAACCCCGAGGCTGTGAAGAACTTTGGTGACGTAGTAACTGCCGTCGGATCATGTGGTGAGTCAACTCATCATCCACTGCGATATCCTCCTCTACTGAATCGGGGGGCGGAATATCGAATACTGTCTGAATATCGCTGTGGCTGGTAATCCGCCACTTCTCCCAGAACCGGCCCTTGCCACGGTATTTTTTCTTCTGTTGTTGCTGTGTCTCTCCTGTGTATTTCGACCACAGGAGACGTCGCTCTAGGATGGCAATGAGTAGAAGTATTGGAAAATTGATAGCCCGAACAAAGGCCACGTGAATCTTGTGAAACCATCGCGGGCTAACTAGAAATTTCATTGGCACTAGAATGAACAAAGCTATTATGTTGAACGGTGGTTGATATGCGAAGATAGCGTCGCTTTTGACGCCCTCAAGCGTCAAAACGGCTTTGCGAAAATGGATCTCGGCGGTTGCATTAGTGACCACATTGGCAAAAGTATTGGTCAACATTGACACGAGAATTGTCAGAAAGAGTGTATTGCCGAGAAAGGCAAATGTTATCATTAGTACGGGACCAAGCAGCCAGTGGAAGTCCGCCTAGAGGAGATTGGTAAGTAGCAGATTTCTGTCAAACTCGGTCTGGCTTCGATATGCAAACTTACCGACTCAGATACTCCGCTGCCATCTAAACCAAACCAGATCCATAACATCCATTTACTGATGGTGCTATCAAAAATTAGATGACAATCCCACAAATTGATGCAACACTCACATGGGATCGTGACGGCCTTCAGCTAGCCATACCATAGACAACAAGAAGCCAAAGAAACACCTGAGTGACAGTCCTTATTAGCAGAGCACAGACGAAAGGAATGAGAATATCTACAAGGCAAGATTGGCTTCACTCACCAGGCAGCTAGAAAGGTTAACACGGCAAAATCCGCCATCATTGCTCGCAGTGAAAGGAAGACGATGTTCTCGGAGAGAAGGTTGAAAGCCAGCCGTGGGATGAGGACCGGCGCCCCCATTGCGAGAACATCCAGGGCTGGTTGCCCAGAAACACCCATTCTCCAGCCATGAACACGTAGAATGAGATACATCCAGTACACAATGATGAATATAACGTCTAAGAACGACCATAGATTTTGCGCATAGACGGACAATCCATGCTCTAGAATTGTTGCAAACTGATCGAGTGCCCAGCCAAAAGCATATACTGCAAAGGCCAACTCAAAAACGCTTAGATAGGTTGGATCTCGTTCAAGCATGAATAAAACGTATAACATTAATAGAATGATGAATTGCATTATTTCGAGCATATTTCTGGTTCGCGGCACTATCAACCGATACTGATTTAGTAGTGCTTCCTTATGCGGCTGGTAAAGTGAAATAGGTTTCCGTTTATATCGATCTGGAATCAGGTCAAGGAAAGTTGATGGCGTATAAACAATTTGACCAATATAGATAGCATCAACTCTAGTTTATATTTAGTCCGCGAGTTATCAATTAGAGCCCAGGTCAGAGGACTTACACTGTTTTGCAGTACGTAGAGCTTAGGAAATACCTGCTTCCCGTAAGAATGGCGATTTCCAGAGCAGGCAAAGTTCTATGATAATTAATTCTGGAGTCTAAAGATGCTTCGCGGCGAATCTCTTCGGGGGCATTCTGGAAGGGCTCAAATCCGGCGACAAGCAGATTTGCAAGAAGCAATAGTCCCTCAGAGCCTGGGTTATCGTCGCCGAAACGCCTCAGAATACGGGTTGCGACAACTTCACAAAGCATCGCCCGCGTGTAGTGAACATTTTGTCGGTTGCTCATATGTTCCTGTTCGTGTAAAAATTGCGAGCGGTTTACAAGCAAGCAATACACTAACCAATATCAACAGTCAAGAACGGAGGCGCCGTTGATGCAGAGCAAAGGGCCTTACCAATCGATATATCATCTAATTCGTATAGCTTGTCAACTAGCGGTCGCACAACAGACACATTAAGCCGAAGATCCCCCAATTGCTCGAAGGTCAGGTAGTCTTCAACTATGCTCATGACATCCCTTCGTATTCTGTGAATAGTCGTGTACACGGGTAAATGACTATGGGGATTGGGAGTACAGCTGAAAAAAGGACCGTCTTCCACGCCATAACTGTACATGGAACGATTCAGGAGTGGCCTCTGCTCGGGATCTTGTGCTCTTAGAAGTTGAGTCGTCGCCTCTGTTGCCATTTTGAACACAATTGCTTAGTAACCTGTCGTATCCGGTGCTATAGGTGCTGGAAGATAGTGTATGGGACCTTTCGAGCTCTGCCAGCAGAGTAAAGAATAGAATGGCTGGAATGTAAACAACGAGGGGGGTTCCTGACCCAAGCTGTCGTGCAAGAGAACAAAAAAAGCAAACCGGGTTAGTTATAGATGGTCCAGTGGCTCAAAGTCGATCGTTCTAGTGTAGTTAGATATTGCCAAGGGTCTGTGCGACCATCTCAAATACAGCTCACACTTAAGAGCTGGCTGCTTGGTTCAGATCTCAGCGCTCCAGTTAGGTAGATGTACTTGTATATCGCCAATGAGGTTCAACTCAACTCTTCGATGCCTGGGCAGGAGAAGCAAATAAGGTGGGCCTTGAAACAAGCGCAGTTGGTTACGCGGATTAAGCCACCTCTGCGCTAGAAGCAATTGGGCGAACGGGCTGGGAAGGTATGTACTTAATCAGTGTCGAGAAAAGAATTTTAATGTGCTCTTTTTTGCGACCCAACCGCGCAGGTTGGGAGAATCTAAAGGGTAGGCAAGTACCCTGTATCTGTAGGTATCAAATGTTTTAGATTAACGATTGAGACTGTGCTAGTAATGACGTCGATCTTATTACAGAGGCTCCAGACCGAGGCCCAACCCTTCAAAGGGGAGGACAAATGAGCAATGTCGCTATTGGCCCGACCTGGTCATTATTCGATTTCAGGCAGCACGGTACATCTTGTTGCTATAACCTCACTGCGATACGTGAACCAGACTACTTGTATTATAATGACCTAGCTGGTATATTTATTTACCAGGTAACTTGAGTTCTCCAAAGCCCCCGCTTTCTGCAGTGTTGACTCGAGCTATTGCTGGCAAAATCCTTCTTTGCTCATTTTCATACGGTCAGTGAGCCTTAGGATCAATGATATCGAAGGCTAGCTTTGAAGTATACGTATCTAAATTTATCTATATGAGTTGCGTTGTAACCCTGTGAATCTCATGAGAAGTCATGGCAAGACCGAGCGCACCGTGCCGCCTTGAGCAGCATCGCAGTATCTACTGGCGACATATCCTGTCATGTAGGGATCTTTCTCATCATCTGCCTAGATAGGTGGTATCCGGTAGTCAAGATGAGGCCATCTTTTCTCTCTATCAGTGTCTCGAGAGATCGACTGAGAGTAGCCAAGGTAGGTATCAAGAAAACGGCTGATCGTACCGAAAGTCTCACGCTTCGCAGAGATTGACCCCATACATTTAATCGACGGGTAATCTACCTAAAGACCAGGTACCTAGATGATCACCAAAGGCTATTTTGAGAGTAGATAGATAGCCAATATCAAGGCTGCTTCATTCTAGCAAAACCATTGAGTAACTTGGAAGCTCTGTGGTACATTTGAATCCCTACCTAGGTACTGTAGATGGTGGTCGTAGGCCTGCACTCCACTGTAAAAACTCGCATGTCGGTACCTAACCTACCTACCTAATGTAGGTAGGTACAGGGAGTGGACGGCCGCAGCCAATACGCTTTATTGAATATCTCGAACCAGCGAGTGCTGTATGTAGCTAGCTAGAAATGAAGGTGTAGGTACCTATCCTTTTATACCCTTGCAGCCGTTTGCACCCCTCACAGTAGGTACCGCATGTAGGGTTCCTCTGGAAATACATGCTTAGATAACGTTATCAGATCGATACTATTGCATCCTGGACCCTTAGGCTTTATTCGAACGGTGATATCCCGCAGCCTCGCTTTCTTGTGGACCACGCCGCGCAGTAGAGTCAAGTCCGGTGACTCACGACCATGCCATGGTCGTCCTCTAGCTCGAGCCAGGCGTCCGGTTCAAGCAAAGAGAATACCTCCTCAAGACAGCCTGTCTCATGGGCTGACAGCCTCAACAGCACAGACTGGGAGCACTATAAGAGCCCCAGCAACTGGATCCCAACACTACTAGTAACAACAACCGTCGTAGCGTCGCTGCAAATCTACCGCTCCTACCTACGCCGCATACCGGGGGCTGTCTACGTTCAGCCGAGTTTCTTTCGAAGAAGGAGCTTGTTCGGCAAGGTCACAAGCGTTGGGGATGGTGACAACTTTCACCTCTTTCACACTCCGGGCGGCCGATTAGCTGGCTGGGGATGGTTACGCAAGGTTCCTACTAAGAGATCTGCACTCAAAAGCAGGACGGTACGCGACAGCAACACTACAGCATGCCGCTGGTAGTGGTGCTTAATCTTAGGGTTTGAAATGGCTAACTTTGATGTCTGAAGATCCCTATCCGTCTCGCTGGTATCGACGCACCAGAAGGTAGCCATTTCGGCAAACCTGCCCAACCTTTCTCGACAGATGCCCTAGCATGGCTGACCAACTACATACTCGGAAAAAGAGTATATGCCAAGATCTATAGACGAGACCAATACGACCGCATCGTGGCTACTGTGTACACAAGACGATTTTTTTTTCGTAGGGATGTCGGTCTGGAGATGCTTAAAAGTGGCCTTGCCACAACATATGAAGCAAAGACGGGGGCTGAGTTCGGCGGTCTGGAAGAGAAGTACAAAGCTGCCGAAGCTGGGGCGAAGGCAAAGAAACTCGGAATATGGAGCGGAAAACCGGAACGTTTCGAAAGCCCTCGTGAATACAAGAGCAGGATGAATACTCCGTAAGAGTAGTTAAATGAATCAAAACCATGAGTGTTTGTATCGCAGTTATATCCCTATTTTACCAGGGCGAGATGTTGTAGGGAGTTATTGGAACGCGGTGGGATTCTGAAGCTTCGCCGACAAGGAACGATAACATAAACCAAATAACCATACGCATTGTCATGGGCTCTTGTTGCCATAATGATATGTGGCATCGGTAAAGTAATCACAACACGCCACAGCTACGTACCACACCTGATTTGGATAATGCATAAAATCTAGGCAATGTTGGGGAACAACAAGAAAATATAGCCATATCAATGTCTAACCTGAGGTGCCTACCTACACATGTATGTATTGTCAATTGTGATGATACTACCACCTATTCCATAGATTTCACAAATATCGAGCAGGCTCGGAGACTCAATCTCTAATATCTTGACTATATTGTGTATCATTATAGCAAGTGCTCTAAATGCCCGGGTAGGCAATGATGTAATATCTTGCTTAGAAAACTGATTCTATCCTGTTGGGCTGTATCTAGAAAAGAATATGTTGCTGGACGAGCCCACGTAGATATTTAGATTCTCGAGTCACGCGTGAAGTCTCTGTAGGATCAAGGCAGAATCAAGGGAAGTTTGGAGCCCCAGCGCTGTACTCACGGTGAATGAATGACGGACGGTACTAGATATGTCTGTCTCCTCCTACGTGAGGTAGGTATTGGGTACCCTACATCATACTGGTAGATCATATTGAGAGAGGTATGACATAGCACAAAGGAGATTTATTTCGGGTCAAACATCGCATCTTGCTCGACATACCGTATATCTGGTAAAGCAGGTAAGTAGTACTGATTACTATTTAAGTAGGTATATGTAAGTATGAAAGGTAGGGTTAAACACCACAATCTATTTGCGTATACTACGTACCTATCTTCATAGGTATGTACCCGGTCATTCGGAAAGGTCCATTAAATGCTGTTTGTCTTGCCCTTTATTTACCTAATCTCCATTTCATGTACGGAGTAGTGTAAATATATTCACATAATAGACATCGTTGATGGCACGCCGGGGCCAATAGGGTTACTCACATGTACATGGGTGTGTACAAAGTTAACACGAGATGATGATGAGCCAATTACCGTTACGGTCCGTAGGTAGGTAGTGACACGGGCAGAGCATGGGCAGACACGAGCACGCTCAATCACAGATTCACAGTGCAGAAACAGGAGACGGTATGGGGCACGATCTTAGACCCCGGTCAAACACTTGCCCCTGTTTCTCTTGTCCACAATTAGAATTTGCACCAATCCTGGCTCGTGTTGGTAGACATTCCAAGATAGCCCCCCATTGATCATTTCGTTTTGTCCGACACCTCACACCTAGTAGATTCTTTGCAACATAGACGTTGCCGACTCTTCCTCTCGACCATCATTTTGCATTGTCGGGCAGCGGGGAGAAGTCTGCTTGATATTATCGCTCTTTATTGTCGTCTACCTACCTACATCAGCGATACGCCCATTTTCGCTATTTTCTTCTATTTCCATTTTCAGACCCGACCTCCGTCATTCGTTTGTCTTTTTCTCGACCCCTATACACATCCCCTGATCTGAGGGAACGGAAACCAGCAAGGCACATCTCATATCTCTTGACAATATTTCCTACAGTGGTTAGAAAAACCACGCCGACATCAATTGTTGGTAGTATTCGCTGCTCGCAAAAGTCATTCCTTATAGCCGGTACTAGACGCACCGCTCTCCATCTTACCAGCCTCGCTCTTTAAAAGACCCTCGTCGCTCGTTCATTGTCTGCTTGACGGCTCAGACCTCGCCGCTACGACAATCCAGATTGCAAGTATCCATCTGACATCGCTCATTAATCAGCTCTAAATAGAAACCACCCTGACTTCGACACTACGGTGAGTAGAAAACAGATAATTTCTTGTTCCCGGCCCAAAAGTCCCAACCCTTCACTCTTGGGCCAGATGATTTCTTGTAACCTCTCCAACTATCTTTTGTCCCTATCCACGATGGAGGCAGCGTCACTCAGTTCAATCTAGGCCCATAAGTAAGGGCGTGGAAGAGTTACAACCCGAGTCTAGGCGCTAATCTAGGGAGAGGAAACCTAGTGCAGCCCCCTAGCCAGACGCCGTTAGTGTTCTGCAGTGTGCCTGACTTGTACCTGGCTACCGTGCCACTAGGTACTTCCTATCAGTCTGCTACTAGGTACCTAAGTACTTACCTACCTGCCCGCCTCCCCATCAGCTCTTCACAGCGGCGATACAGCGCTGGTTCGCTGGAACATAGCCCATACACGTGTACTTCCATCTTGTCTAGGTACCTCAGCTCACCTTTCCTTCCGACCCACGACCCACCCAATTCAATCACTTCCCGTCTGATCTTACTGTTTCTCTCCGACTCATATCTCGCCTCTTTATGATGATAGTGATTGATGACAACCCGCCGGTCAAGCTGCACATTTCATCATAGCCATAATATTTGCTAGCAGTATTGACTCACGCGAATTTCCTTATTTTCAATTCTAATTTCCTTTTCAATACCTAGACAAACCCGGACCAACCTCCAAGTTTCCCCTGTATCGTGATAGCAAATTGTGATATCCCGCGATATTGCAAAACAACGAGCGCCACCACAGCGTGTCCCAATCGCTCCAAAACAGGATTCTATTGTCGTCGAATTTGAAAATCACAATTACCGACGCCCAACCAATCTCCAACAATATACGTAGGCCGCTTGCCGAACCAACGAACGAAACAGCACACAGTATTACTCGAGGCTATGGACCACGTGTGATTTTGGGTGTGATCGCCGATTTCGTTAAACGGTGGCGGATATTCCCGTCGCAATTGAAGGTGTTCCGGTCGTTAGTCGCTTTAGGGAGCCATGAGAGCGTGCTCACGAAGCCGCCATGCGGCACGTAGCAATGCTCGGTCCGCTTCTCCATGGCTCCTCACGACAACGTGGTTTGCAGCTTTTGCTCGAGCCTTCACATTCAATCCGGTCCCGAACCCAAATTTCGATTTTAGCAACCTTGGGCAAGTGGGCTTTGCGGGCGATTTCAATGGCATTTCATTTTATGAATTCGAAGGCCAGACTGAAAAGGCGTTCAGTTCTAATGGATCGGAACAGCTTATGACACGTCTGCCTAATGGTGTATTTATCGACCTTCTTAGTGCCGATGCGTCGATTGAAGATATGTGTGCACTTCAAGACACTGTCATTCTAGGAGGTAATTTCACTAGTGTTGGTGGCAAGGAGTCAATTGGTATAGCTCTGTTCAACCCAACTACTTCCGAAGTCACCCCTTTGCCCGGGCTCTCTGGACAAGTTAGCAGCTTACTATGCGACAAAGATAGTGGTATGGTTTATATTGGCGGCAGTTTCCGAGCAGAAGATTCGTTCAATGCGATAACGTGGCGTTCCTCCTCGAACTGGTCCAGCCTGCCCTTTGCGGGGTTCAATGGGCCAGTTACCTCTATCGCGAAAGCATCTAGTGGACATATAATATTTGGGGGTACCTTTACTGGCCTCGGAAATACTAGCGCACCAAGTACACCAGATGCACAGACTATCAATCTCAACTCCGCGAGGCTTACTACATATCAAGGGTCGACGGCGTCGGGCTTCAGCGATCCTAAGAATGTCATTTGTAATACGCAAGGAGCAGACGGCGAAGGCAAGACCTGGCTTCTTGAGGATAACGTTCCAGGAAATTGGGCAGCCTCGTTCGACTTCGGATTTGTGCCTACCAAGCTTCGACTTAGAAATACACATCAAGATGGCCGAGGAACTCGAACCTGGATGTTCACCGCGCAACCAAATAACGGGATTATGAATTTTACCTACATCGACCCTGAAACTGGAAAGAATACGAGTTGTACCAATCGCTGCCCCCTCAGCAACGACTCTAGTATTGAATACCAGGACTTTCGCTTCGTCAACACTATCGGCATGAACGCGTTTAGAATTGACATCACAGATTGGTATGGTCAGGGTGGCGGTCTAGACAGCATTGAACTGTATCAGGACGACATATATACGTTCGCCATCAACACCTTCAACGAGCCACCCTGCTCTAATTCAAGTACACCTTCTACATCAACACAAACTGGACCTTGGACAGTCACCCCTGCGGGGCAAAGCAATTCTCAATACTTATCGGCAGTGTTATCTAAGCCCATCAGTTCTGATGCGGCATCCGTCGTTTTTCGCCCGGATATCAGAGAATCTGGCGATTATGTTATCAAGATTTATACGCCAGGCTGTCTTCAGGATGAGACCTGTGAAAGACGTGGTCAGGTTAACGTGTTCGGCACTTTGAATACTACCAGTGGAAACCAACATCTAAACGATGGCCGATCCATATATCAAACTAATCAATTTGACAAATATGACCAAATCTATTTTGGCCACGTCGATGTTGCGTCTAGCTCCTTTCGTCCAAGCATCACGCTATCTCCGGTGGCAGGACAATCACTTTCTTCGGACGATATGGTAATTGTAGCCCAGAAAATCGGTGTCGAGCGAATGAATAGCACTGGTGGTCTAAACGGATTATTCGAATTCGATCCAGCCAAGGCCACCGTAGATACATCCGATTTTGACAGCTCAGCATTCAACAAGCTTGGCTCGACATTCGACTCTCAATCTGCTGTTTTGTCCCTAGTTGCTACCGAAAGCCGCACCTATATCGGTGGCAACTTCACAACATCAACTGTCAACAATGTTGTCGCTCTTGATAATGAAGGCCAGACACAGCCTCTTGACGGGGGCCTCAATGGGCAAATCACCACTATGTACAATAGCAATGGACAGCTCTTTGTTGGCGGTTCCTTTGACGACACTCAAACAGGAGGGGCCACTGGTCTATCGAACGTAGCTGTGTACGATGAACAACGGAATGAATGGACGCCCCTCGGTGCTGGTGTTGATGGACCTGTCACGGACATTGTTCCAATGACACTTAACCTAACAGGTAATGCCACAGAGGAAGCGATTGCTTTAACGGGCGACTTCTTACAAATACTTCCATTTGAATCTAACGATAGGGTCGATGTTGCTGGTTTTGCGGTCTGGGTGAAATCTCGGAAAAACTGGCTTCAGAATCTGAAAATGCCAGTTCCACTCTTGGATGGACATTTAGCCACCTCGCTACTAAACGCACCCGACGATGCTGAGCTCTATGCTGGTTCTATCTCTTCACAATCTCTTAGAGCCTATGGCGTGGCATCAACTAACGGTATGCTGGGGACTTTTCCCATCAAGGTTACACCCCCCACGTCATCTGGGAACTCTACAACCAAACTATCCGTGCGTGAATTGCCTGTCAACAACACGGGCTCGGTTTCTGGTGTTGTAACTGGAGTTTTCGACACAAACAATGGAAGAAATGTTACAGTGCTTGCTGGTCACTTCGCTACAAGAGCAACCGATGGCTCCCCAATCTACAACCTCGCATTTATTGATAGGAAGAATGCCGATTCTGTCACTGGCCTTGGAACAGAGCTACCCCCCGAATCCCTCTTCCTAGCTTTAGCAATTCAAGGCGACACTGTATTTGCAGGAGGTCACTTGAACGGCACCATTCAAGAGTCCCCTGTAAATGGCCTTATCTCTTACGACGTTGCCAGCGGTTCTCTAAACACCCAACCTCCTGTTTTAGCGGGGAGTGACGTTGTAGTGTCATCCATTGCCGTTCGACCTGACTCTTCGGACCTTTATGTGGGTGGGTCTTTCGAGACTGCCGGTTCTCTTCCTTGCCCGGGCGTCTGTATGCTTGATACCAGTAAGAACCAGTGGACTCGTCCAGGCTTCGAACTATCTGGGACTGTCAGCACAATGCTTTGGTCAAGCAGCTCTACACTCTTCGTTGGCGGACAGTTACGGATAAATGACGCCGATGTCTATCTGGTATCTTATGATGTCTCTCATAATAGCTGGTCTTTGTTTGATGGCGCCTCAGGTCTTCCTGGCCCAGTGAACGCATTAACGCCGGCAGACGAGAAGCGAGACAAGATCTGGGCGGCTGGCACTCGACCTGACGGGACAATGTACTTGATGAAGTATGATGGCGGTTGGGCGTCTGCTGGCATCACGCTGGAGCCTAATTCCGTCATCACAAGTCTTCAAATGTTCAGCCTAACTGAAGCACACGACAAATCAGACCTGATCGACGAAAAACAGGCACTTCTATTGACCGGCTCAATCGCCATCCCTGGTTTCGGTACAGCGTCTGGCGCTATCTACAACGGCACAACGCTTCAACCCTATGTGCTCACTTCAGACGCGAATACAACAGCGGGACCTGGGTCCTTGTCTAAGATTTTCGTCGAGAAGGAGAACTTCTTCAAGAGCTCATCTAGTAAGTAGTTGTCCCTACGTTATTTTCCTTCATACTAATTTTAATTGTAGAACGTGGCTTGGCCCTTGGGTATATCGTGCTTATTGGCCTGGCAATTTCGCTTGGCTTGATGCTACTCATTGTGGCCGCCGGTCTTGCGCTTGACAGGTACCGCAAGAAGCGTGATGGCTACGTGCCTGCGCCTACATCAATGATTGATCGTGGCAGTGGCATGCAACGCGTACCTCCTCACGAGCTTTTAGATTCACTCGGTCGCGGCCGACCTGGGGTACCACAAGTGTGAGAGGAGTCATCTCACACTTCGGCAAACTAGATGACTGTTCGACGGACTCTGCTTGGATATGACGGCTTTATGATCTGCAAATACAGCTCTTCAATCAATGCCAGGTGATACCCCCACGACAGAAAGTCGAACAGTAGCAAAAGTATTACGGACTCAGCAAGAAAGATACCCACAAACTTCGTCAATTTGTAGGTGCTGTTAATTTACCGAGGCGGAGAGGAAAGACACCAGCAACCAAACACTTGACGTTCGATTATGATAGCGATCAGCTTCCTTAATGTTTACATGTTTATTTTCGACCCCACACTGTACTAAAATGGCACTCACTACCGCTACCTGTACATTTAACTAGACTCGCGCGTCTCGTCCTCGGCGCGGCAGGACTCGATCTCCACGATGAGTATTTGAGGAAGAACTAGATCACGATTTCTGTGACTGGATTAGCCGCCCCAGGATCGTTTTTTATTTGAGGGGTCAGGTGGTGGATCTATGTAATGAATTATATCTGGGAGACAAAAGCTGCTCCTCAGTCAAACCAACTTGTACAGTTGCTCACGGCTCTAGTCAGAATGAGGTAGTTGAACTACGAATTGACTACTCGCCCCAACCAGAGCTGAACTTGTTTATCTTGTGTGACTATGCTGTATAAGTAGGTGGATATCCCGCCAATTTAAGCTGTGCCTCGTTTTTTCTATTGATGGCGAGAAATAAATGTCTTGCGTACTTTGAGAGAGAATATTGGCTGCAGTGGTAGAGCTGTCGTATTGTCGAGTAGCAGAGTGACTATTGTCACCGCGTCATCAACGAGATATTATAGCTGGCTGGTACACAAGGTTGCTGTGTATCTTTACCAAACTTTTTCTACGAATATTTCTGAACCTTTGCATTATATCCAAAAGATCGAACAGTACCTACTTAGGTATGTACCTACCTAAGGGTTACCTTAGCAAGTGCCTTAAATATGTACTTAAGATACCTAGGTGCCTTGGGCAGACTTGGGGAATGAGATGGTGGCTAAGGCCGGCTGGCTTCCAGACGGGTCGAATACCCCAGCCACACCATATTCGCCACAATGGACGAAACTTCCAAGGTTGCGCGCTGATTAGTTATCAATCAGCTTTCATTTTCCGGCTCACCCCCAGTCACTTGATCCACTCACGCGGCCAACCTACCTACTGTACGCACCTTCAATCTTTGTCGCATAAGCCATTCAATCTTGATCTCGTCAACCGGCGGTTATCTCTTAACAATCCTGCTTGCGAGACATGGTCCCTCTGAGACCATAACAGTAGCCCGTCATGTCGGACGATGATTTCGAAACGGTTCGAAAACTTCAGGCTGAGCGCAACGCTGCTGTTGCTGCGAAAAAGGGAGCGCGATCGTCTGGTCAGCAGATCGATCACCCAACCAAGGCCAAACTGACCGAATCTTTCGACACCGACTTATACGATCGAAATGGAGGCGACAGATATGCCGGCTACCTCACGTCCATTCCCTCTGGTGATGGAGAAGATGAGGAAATGGAGGATGCTGATAGCTCCCGTCGCCTAGTTGGCCAGTACACGGCGACCCGTGCTCAGATCGACGAGTTTGCTCATGGGAATGGAGTAGAAGAAGATGATCCATTTGCTGGCCGTGGTGAGCATAGTACAAGAATCGTTGATCGCGAGACCGATTACCAAAAGCGTCGCTTTGACCGCGTCCTTACCCCAACACGCGCCGATGCCTTCGCCGCAAATCGTCAGGCTGGCGCCATCGAAGAAGGCCGCACCTATCGTGATGTGATGGAGCTTCGGGAGCTTGAACGAGAAGAGGAGAGAGTAAAGCGTGTCATTCAAGCCAAGCAGAAAGAAGAGCAGCTGGTCGATGGAGAGCATCAGGCGACTCTCCGAGACGGCGACAAGGAGAACAATGATGCTGGGTCGACTGAAGCTGTAACAGCTGGCCGGAAACGAAAGAAGAGATGGGATGTGTCTTCAACAGCCGTTGACGAGCTTACCCCCGCGGCCGCGGAGGCTGAGGCTAAGAGCAAACGTTCACGGTGGGACCAGGCACCGGCGCTCCCTACCCTGGGCGAAGCAGAAGCCCCCAAGAAACGTTCACGTTGGGATCAAGCGCCATCCGCAACACCCATGGGGGGCAGTGGCCTGGCTACACCAATGCATACCTCTCAGATTGGTGCTGGTGCTGTACCGTCGTTTGGAACGGACATATCCGGCCCCAGCGGTGTTCTCAGCGATGATGACCTTGATGCGCTGCTTCCCGGTGAAGCACAAGGCTTTGCCATTTCTCAACCTCCACCAAACTATCCAACTGGCCACGCGCCATTACACCGGATCTCTGCGACGCCCCTGCCCGCCAACTATGGCGGTTTCATGATGCAAGACCCCGAAAGCAACAGGTTAAGCGGGAGCCAGATGCCCAAAGAAATTCCTGGAGTGGGTGAGCTTCAATTTTTCAAACAGGAAGACATGGCATACTTTGGCAAGCTTGCAGATGGCTCCGATGAGAACAGTCTTACAGTAGATGAGTTGAAGGAGCGTAAGATTATGAGGCTCCTCCTTAAGATCAAGAACGGTACACCCCCCATGCGGAAAACAGCACTGCGACAACTCACAGACAATGCTAGGCAATTTGGTGCTGGCCCTCTTTTCAACCAAATATTACCCCTCCTCATGGAGAAAACATTAGAGGACCAGGAGCGCCATCTCCTGGTCAAGGTCATCGATCGAATTCTGTGGAAGCTAGATGATCTTGTTCGCCCCTATGTTCATAAAATTCTGGTTGTCATTGAACCGTTGCTCATCGATCAAGACTACTATGCGCGTGTGGAAGGTCGCGAGATTATCTCCAACCTAAGTAAGGCAGCTGGCTTGGCTACCATGATTAGTGTGATGAGACCAGATATCGATCACGTTGACGAGTATGTCCGAAACACGACAGCTAGAGCATTTGCTGTTGTTGCTTCTGCTCTCGGCATCCCAGCCCTCCTCCCCTTTCTGCGTGCCGTATGTCGCAGCAAGAAATCTTGGCAGGCTCGGCATACTGGCGTAAAAATCGTACAACAAATCCCAATCTTAATGGGTTGTGCAGTCCTACCTCACCTTAAAGGCCTTGTGGATTGTATAGGACCCAACCTAAACGATGAGCAAACAAAAGTACGAACCGTTACTAGTTTAGCGATAGCTGCTCTAGCCGAGGCTTCTAACCCTTATGGTATTGAAAGTTTCGATGACATCCTCAACCCCTTGTGGACAGGCGCACGAAAGCAGCGTGGCAAAGGTCTCGCAGGGTTCCTCAAAGCCGTTGGCTACATCATTCCACTCATGGACGAGGAGTATGCCAATTATTACACTTCTCAAGTCATGGACATCCTCCTTCGAGAATTCTCTTCACCGGATGAGGAAATGAAAAAGGTAGTTCTAAAGGTGGTATCTCAATGTGCCGGAACTGAAGGCGTCACAGCCGGCTACCTGAAAGAACATGTTCTTGATGAGTTCTTCAAGAGTTTCTGGGTTCGCAGGATGGCTCTTGATAAAAGGAACTACCGCCAAGTCGTTGAAACAACTGTCGACATCGGCCAGAAGGTTGGCGTCAGCGAAATTCTAGAGCGAATAGTTGGAAATCTCAAAGACGAGAGCGAAGCTTACCGCAAAATGACAGTTGAGACTGTCGAGAAGGTTGTTGCTAGTCTTGGCGCTGCCGACATTGGTGAGCGGCTTGAAGAACGACTCATTGACGGCATTCTTCATTCCTTCCAGGAACAAAGTGTAGAGGATGTCATCATGCTAAACGGCTTTGGAACCGTTGTGAACGCACTAGGTACACGTTGCAAACCCTATATACCACAAATAGTGTCGACTATTCTGTGGCGCCTCAACAACAAATCTGCAACTATTCGCCAGCAGGCCGCTGACCTCATCAGCCGCATCGCCATGGTCATGAAACAATGCGGTGAGGATGCGCTAATGGGAAAGCTAGGTGTTGTTTTATACGAATATCTTGGTGAGGAATATCCAGAGGTTTTGGGTTCCATTCTCTCGGCTCTTCGTGCGATTGTTACAGTCGTCGGTATCAGTCAAATGCAACCTCCTATCAAGGATCTCCTCCCCCGCCTCACCCCGATTCTCCGTAACCGCCACGAAAAGGTACAAGAAAATACCATTGATTTAGTTGGACGTATCGCCGATCGAGGTCCTGAGAGCGTTAATGCTAGAGAGTGGATGCGAATCTGCTTTGAACTACTGGACATGCTCAAAGCCCACAAAAAGGGTATTCGTCGAGCTGCCAACAATACGTTTGGCTTCATCGCCAAGGCGATTGGACCTCAAGATGTATTAGCCACCCTGCTCAACAATCTTCGCGTTCAAGAACGACAATCACGAGTGTGCACGGCTGTTGCTATCGGTATCGTTGCAGAGACTTGCGCCCCCTTTACCGTTCTGCCAGCCCTTATGAACGAGTATAGGGTTCCTGAGCTCAATGTGCAAAACGGTGTGCTCAAATCACTCTCTTTCCTTTTTGAGTATATTGGAGAGATGGCTAAGGACTACGTCTACGCCGTCACGCCTCTGCTCGAGGATGCTTTGATCGACCGAGACCAAGTACATCGGCAAACAGCCGCATCTGTAGTCAAACATATTGCGCTAGGCGTTGTCGGCTTGGGTTGTGAAGATGCCATGGTGCATCTTTTAAACGTAATCTTTCCCAATATCTTTGAGACAAGCCCGCACGTCATTGACCGTATCGTGGAAGCTATCGAAGCCATTCGCGTGGCGGTTGGCCCTGGTCTCGTCATGAACTATGTCTGGGCCGGCCTCTTCCACCCAGCTCGCAAAGTCAGACAACCATACTGGCGACTGTACAATGATGCTTATGTATACCAGGCTGATGCCCTAGTTCCCTATTACCCAAATCTCAAAGAGGATGGCATTGACAGACCAGAGTTAGCGATTGTGTTGTAGAAAAGATATATCATTTTTTTCGCTTCTCACTGGGCCTTAGCAATAGGGAAATACGGCGTCATGGAGTCTTGTACTGTATAGTATCTAATTATATCCATTTCGAATAATAAAAAAAGGAGAGCTTTTCCATGATGTTGGTTTCCTGCCTATGCCTTCTTGTGTTGTTCGTTCAGGGGACTGTTGATGTATGTATATATGTGTACTCTCCGAGGTGTGGGTGACACCTGGTTGTTTAAACTCATGCCTATTGCTTGTCCTATGGCTTGATGTGTCGCTTCGACGTTAGATTACATCTTGAGAAATATAGCTTACGGTCGTTCATTTCACTCTATTGTAGCGATTAAGGCAGTTGATAGGTAGATGTATCCTTGATTCGAAAAAACCATGTGAACAAAACATCATAACCGTACTTGTTTCATTGCCTGCCTATTGAAGGTAAAGCGTACCAAGACTGGAGTGTTGTCTATCATTCGTGCTCTTGCAACTCCTAAAGGCGAGTTAGTATCTGGGCTAGTGAGGCGTTTCTTGTCACCTCCCTTCTTAGCACTGAAGATTGCCAAGTAATGGTCACGATGTTATCTGCAGCGTCACGAAGGAATACAGCATACTTTTCTCCCTTGGTCAATTTTCGCGGTTAACAGGGCTCATCTATTTACTTGCCTTTATTTGTAATCGGCAATCAGCTGTTCTTAATCGACAAGACTCGGACATCGTAATTCCAGTCTGGAAACGGTAATACAACCTGTGAAACACTCACATGTAGTCAGAGAAATAGTCCTGGAAATTGAAGTCTATGTAGTGTACACATCTCACTCCTTAACTAAGGTGTTTCCTATCACTGCTTCATTCCAATTTGGCCCTCAGACAAGAACATCAAGCTACGACACATGTGCGCCAGTGTAGGAATATAATAGATAGTTCTCAATGGGTCAATTCCAAGAGAGATATGCCGTGAAGGTCATGCTCTCGCTGCTTATGAACCAATTGTTCGAACGAGTTCATATGGATTACGTTGGATCTCCGAGCACACTATTCCGGAAATCCTGTAGATACAACCAATCCACATACAGCAAGTGATTCTGCACGTTAGGCTACTGCCTAGGCCGGAGAACTAAGGTTTCACCCACGATTGATCGACTTAGGAGTAAACGCCTATCTTCTCCCTAGTTACCTATGATTGGCCGCCTAAACAGGCACACAGTTATTCCCTGAAGGACTAGGCCTGTCATCGACGTCCCGCCATTCTCTGGCATCAACACTGTCACATGTTGATTTTTCAAGATCAACTTGAAGTCGCAGACTATACTTTGAAGTGCCTTTACAGATTCTACTTGGTAGAACGACCTTGTTAGCAGTCGCGCCAGTGGCGTGAGAGATGCCTCCCCATCAGCCAGTAAGCAGACGTGTGTTTATGGTGGTTCTACAACTTCTAGTTGCGTGCTAGCAAAACATGTTCTTCTAGGAAGGTCTAATGTGGTATTTTCAAAAACATACAATGTATCACTTTGGCTTCCACGAACGCTCCAATACTTTACTGGCCCATTTTTAATCACGTGCTTTGTCTCGTCCAGCCCCTCTTAGTTGATTTACTTATCTTATACTTAAATCTGCTTTAAATTAGTGCTAAAAGTGATGTAGCGATTGGTACCTATGGTTATATATTTAAGTAGGATACAAGTCCAAGACATCTAATTGGATATTTACTATCTTGGCAGGTATTGGAGCGTTCGTGGAAGCCAAAGTGATACCTAAGCACTAAACTTGGGTACTGGGTTAACCGGCCTTCCTCTATTCCGCCCTTCGCGTTTCAGAGATATCAGTGAGCTATTTTAGTAAACTAAGTACGTAAAACAAAAAGAGAGAGAAAAGAAACATACGAATGAATGGATGAGAAAAGGCAAATACTAGTAAAGAGAAGGCTAACCGCCTCCGAGGATGACGTGAACTTGCTCTAGCATACTAGATCTTGTAGGTGCGGTAGTGCGGCTGCCTCCACCTCACTACGTGAAGGTTGAGTTTAGTTCAGCTCATACTAACGATAACAAGCTTGGACGATGCCATCACCGACTACTGAGTACGGAATATGTAGTTATGATTACGCGTTAAACAGACCTAACACTAGATTCACACTAAATCCACGTGCCGTACTGGCACTGCATCGCGGCTATGTTCCGTGGAGGACATGTGACACTTACCGCTACCAGCAAGGATCAGTGATAGTGCACGATGATAAAGTAAGTCTACAGATCTGATATGTATCTCACGAAACACTGCACTAGCATCGTGTGTACCTACACTTCAGCTCCAGCTAACGCAGCTGAGTGATTACCTAGGTACCTATCACCCCGAAGGATACCGTGGTGTGGTTCTACCGTAGTTAGCCTAACAGTCGACAACAACGGCCAACATGAAGAGTCCTTGATTTGTCCTTGACTATCTCCTACTTTCCGTATATGCTTGCAGAGGTAACAATGTGATCAAGTGGCGGTGAGATAGGTAGGACCGAAGACTACCACAGTAAGTACCTACTTATCCTACCCGTCGTTGCGTACTGGGCACAGTGTTCCCTGATGAAGGCTTCCCTATCTGTTATGTTGGCCTCTGAAGCTAGAATGATATAAAACAATTCGGGGCACCGCACATCAGAACACACCTAGAGCACCATTATCAGAAAATAACAAAAAGAGAAGCACCATAGTAATCAATAGATATGTATCTTGTACTGCAAAGTCCTCAGCATAAGGACGCTGTCGTGGCTTGGAGGTTTTGCATATAGCAGCGGTATGCATCTTCTGCACTGTATAGATACAGATTGCTATCGTGCTTCACGTACACACTACCGTATATATGTAGCCAGCCATCTCCTTGATGTTTGATCTGACATCGATGCAGTGCAGTACGCTACAGCACCGTGATCAAAACGGTAGAGCTCATGCATCAACAGTGATGGGGCCTGTGGCCGGGGAGGGGGTGTGTGGTGAGGGAGAAAGAGGGGGGCGCCGATGGAGAAGATCAGCTTTCCCATCGTCAACTCCGATGGCATTTACACCAAAACCCCATGGCCACCTCATTATATTACTACATGGATCTCTAACTCTGTCTTCTCGAAACGGCCGACCTTACATTAATTAATTAAGCACACTGCACTTGACGCAGTTGAAGTGTGCCATCCGGCTCATCTGGTGCGCGTAGAAGGACCCTGAATGCTGTAGGACCCGAACTACATATGTACTTATTCGTATTCTCGCTGGAGTTACTGTAGCGATAACCAGGAGCTTTGTTATGCACACACGCACACCTATATTAGATATGGATTCTGTTTGATACGATTCTCGACTTCGTAGCTACCTACCTGCTTGGAATGCTTCCGTAGCAGTATATGTAGCCATTGCCTGAGTAAGGTATACAGGACAGCCAGTAGTAGTTATCTGAAAGTAGGTACTCCATAAAAGAGGTATGTATGTACAAGTAGGAGCAAGGAGGTGCCTATATGCTATCATCATTAAGGTAAGCCGGGCAATTTACTGTGAAATTCACAGACGTTGGAGGTGATTCAGAAGTACCCAATATGGACATGCCTTTACTTAGGTAGGTAGTGTGTCAGTAAGATAGGTACATGTATGTGGTATCTGAATAGGTACTGTGCAACGGCGGAATCCTACCCACTCGCCACTGTACTTAGGTAAGTAAGTAGGAGGTACGCATGTATTTACTAGGGTATATCTGACATCACCTTGTACCGCTACTTCAGACCTTGTTTCGAGTCCTCCGGGACTTGGGCAAGACAGACCCACCTCCGAATGCGAGTGCAGGCGGCTGCAGACGAACCTTCCTTCCTACCGCTAACTCTGCGCTACCGCCCTCGTGCCAAGGGAAGGTGGCAGGGATTACAAGAAGTGCAGGCGAGGCAGGGATGGCAGAGACTGCAGCGCCAGTGGATACGGGCAGCAAATCAGATAGCGAATCAGATAGCGGAGGGAAGCCCAATCCTAAGCACCATGACATCATATCTGTCCCTTGAAAATGTCAACCAATGTTCCACTTTGCTTCCTTCTTCCTTTCTTCTGCTTCACGTACTTTGACCTAATCTGGTCGGCAGCCTAGTTTTTGTCACCGCCTCCGCCTCCGCCTATGCCCTATATCTATGCCTATGCCTTCGTATGTGCCTGGTGCTGAGTGACGTCCCTCTCCTTTACCTCTTGACGACAGGGAATTCGAGATCACGAGGGCTGATGGCTCATACACACTATAGACACATCTGATGTCGGGCGTTGGATGTTGGATGCTACGTGTAAGTATGTACAGTAGAGTAGAAGCTGAGTCTGTAGCCTCCACTTAGCAAGGGGCCACAACCAATATTCAAGTATGAAGGTTGCGCGATCACCTCTTCATCCAATTCGTTGTCTCTACAGCACACTACTTTGACCGCTAAGCTGGAGAGGTGGATAACTCCAAGGCCTCAGTGCCTGACTATACGCTAACATAGCGTTCCATTAGCTACATCACACTACCTGTCGAGCCTGTACACTACTGTACACGGACGCGCATGTGTATGTGAGGGTGAGTGCACACGTAAGTTCGGTAATGTACGGGCAGAGTACGGGATCAGTTGAATCTTATGGGTAAATCCTAACCATTGGCGTCTGACCAGGTACTGAGAAGGAGAAGGAGGAGAAGGATGATTATGTAACACTGCACGACATCATCCCACCCTTCCTAGGTGCCCGTAGTGTAACTGCTTCGTACATCAGCGCCGACAGCAAATATCTACTTCGTAGGTAGAAGAAAATCTGTGCAGGCGACTCGACGAAAGACAAAGATCTTAGTAAGGCCTCCAGCTGTAGGGGCTACAATCGATAGTACAGCCATGGTCCTGTTGTTGTTATCGTTGTTGTTGTTGCATGACGGAAATGCGCACACTGCCACCTCCTACATAGGATTCTGACAAGAGGTGGCATGAATCCCAAATCGGCTGGTGAAGTTCCGCGCCGAACTTGTCACAGATGGGATACACAAATGAACCCAAAGATGGATAATCAATACATTGTATTTCGAGAGAGAGCTTGGCGAGGCGAAGAGACAGTATTCGGGGATACAGATTATTCGTTCTACAGTGGCAAAAGCCCGTGGTGTTTTCATCTGACTGCGTAGACGTCCACACCTACCTACTACATTTCCAGCAAAAGCACGAATCTATGTCCAGCACGCAGAGCCTACCAAGAATTCACTCACGCGTAGCAAAACCCCTCGTCATGAAGGAAGCCAATATGCACCGTTTCGGAACGTTTCAGTGCCTCTAGTCTGCTCTGGATAAGATGTATGCGCCGTCGAGGAGGACCCTGAAGATCTTTGACGGAAGTTGTCCGTACCATGTGAGAGATCTCAGCCATGGAACCCAGCAAATTGTCTGGGGCCAATCACCCCCGTCGGTAAGAAAATGATCAATGACCAGTTGTTCGCTCCCTCCCAGTTGGCTCTACTATTAGCCAGGACCAGACCAGGACATACCCGAGTCGCGGCAACTCAACGTCATCGGCCCGTCAACAAGCAATAGGCGAGATGAGGCCGTGTCGTCATTGGGATGGGGCAGAGATGGGGGTTGTGTCCCGGGAACAATCGCCACCGAAGGAGCCACTGTTACGACGACGACCGAGGGACACCCATCAATCTATGAGACGCTGGCTGTCCACATTACCCAAGCTGTGTGCGTGGAGAACTTCCTAGCCTGAACAGCTAAGCGAACAGAAAGAACTGTCGCCTCGACAATATTCCTCCCATTTCTTCGGTTCCATGTACGCACGCGCACTCGCCAATGTTCTCACTTCTCCGCGCCAGCTGTAACTAAATCGTCTACGCAAACCTCGGTGGTTAATGTACAGTACATACATAGTATGATCAAGCCAAGGCGGCAAGTAAGGAATTAGCCCCTAGCAACCTCCATTTGGCCCCAGTATCCAAGTAAATCGCAACGAACCTGCAAACCCAGGCTTTGCCAGATGGGGTTACTTGATTCTGCCATCTGATTCGGCCCCCTTGAACTGAAGAAGGCCACTTGCTATGTACGTGCTTTCCCACCTTGACGTCTCTCGCCCTATCTTTCAACGTAGATATCGAATAGGGTTCGTCTCCGTCTGTTGACCCCCGTCTGTTCGTTTTTCGGGCGGGGTTTGAGTATTGACCATTGCAAGAAACCATCCCACCAGGACTTGCTGAAGCCCCATGACTTACTGCGCTTTTATGACCAGCATCAAGTCCAGATGGGGGGTGCGATGGGTCTTAACTTGGTGGGCCACTATTCTGATTGAGAATAGGTTTATATGACAAGCGTGACGAGACGAAAAGCCGGCTTCGAGATACGTTTGTGGAAAGGTGGTCCGAGACACATAATTGGATACGGCCCATGTTCTTGTTCGTTATTGGCCTGTTTGCTTACATACGGTAGGTAGCTATGGATGCCCAGCGGAAGTCATGGCGACGTAGCGCTCGTCAGGTATTCGCCCTTTCATCGTAGCCTCGTCAATGAGGTGTAGTGTGTCGATGGTCGTAGCTAATAAACGAATAAACGAGGTCGTGCCAAGGTGTGTGACGCTGCACGTCGACGCCCAAAGCGGTACTATTACCTGGGGTGGCTCTCTCTAAGTAAGTAGACCATCCGTCTCCGGCTGACTAGTTGTGTTCCCCGGTATCTGATTTTATACACAGTGGCATGATACTAGTACGTCTTTGACGCCGTGTTGTCATTGCGCCGGACGCGGAACAGGAGGCGGCGGTGATGGCGGCGGAGGACAGCGCATGCTCGGTCTCTCTAGTACGCTGGAAACACGTAAGCACTAGATACCTCTATTACATACTTACTGAGTGCTCTCCTACGTACATGCATAAGTACGTAGCATAGTACAAACTGCCAGACAGAAATAGAGAAAAGAAGCTATGAGTGGCGTGGAGTAGCGCCGAGTAGCGCGTGACGATCACCGACCTACGATCTCGAAAGCCAAATCCCAAATCTCATGCAGACTCATGGCAGTGTCACAGTACACAGATGACTGTGATGCTAGTCTATGTCAAGCAGAACAGACCTAGCATCTGACTGGGTTGGTACCAGCCAGTCCTCGCCAGTATCCGCACAAAGCGTGTTTCACCTTTTCGAAGCCGTTGTCGATTTCGGGGCTTAGCGAGCGCCGATCCCGCGTCCCAAACAGGCATCTTTCTAATTCACAACGTTTTGGGTTGTCTTTCCCCATTTGATCACCAACGAGTAGTGTCATACTATCGCCGAGCGTTATTGCGTACACTTTTGTAGATATGTAGCGAGTCCGTGCTGATGCTACAGTTTGTTTTTTGGACACTACATGTGAAGGTTTGCCCCTTTGTGCCATCTCCCCATCTTTCTGTTTTACGCGCCCATGTGTACTTAATGTAGGTATATATATTTACTTAAGTGCGTCCGCCCAAGTCTATCAAGGTTCAAGGATCAAGTGACGGTTATTTCAGATCCCCGCGAGTCAGACGGAAGGTCCTCTTACTCTATTACATACGAACCCACTCTGTGTTCTTTGATTGCTTCTAGCGTGTCTTTTCTTACTCACATGTACATATGATTTGCTATCCCCGGTCCTTCCTTGTACGGGAAAGTCTCCTATACCGGTCACGACAACTGCCGCTGTTCGTGATATCTACTACCTACCTACCGTGCTCATGTCTGCACCTCCATTCGCAGCACTCTCCACTAGAGGACATTTCTCCAATACACTACTGCCTCTCTCCTTATAGGTAGGGATGGGTGACATAAGTCAGTGTATAAGTAAGCATACCTAGATTAGGTACTTACAGTAGCATCTTGGCGGAATGGCTTTGGTGCTCTGACGGCTGACTGATACGACTCACCACATGCTTCTAACCACGCACGGTATCCTCTGTTAACACGTAAGCCCGGTTAACCAAGAACATCGTATGATAGATAGATGGCACCCACTGTACAATCAGTAGCCGCTGAGCTGTGCATTTCTTCCTTCTTCTCCTTCTTCTTCCTCCGGCCCTGAACAGAACAGGAAGCAGGATATGGATCACGGACTTGCACATAAATCACCAGGAAGTGGGAAAAGGGGGGAAGGGGGGAATATGAGCCTTTGGTTGCCAGCTGTAATCAAATCAAATCAAAATCCAAATTATATAACTTGCGCAAACCTGGTCAGTTCAATATAGTACCCCAGATCAGCACTGCATGCCCTATCTCGAAATGACACCCAATCCAATGTGGTGAGACCACCTCATGTTTTTTCCCCTCGTGATTGGTGGTAAAGACGTCTCAGAAACAAAGAGGAGGAGGTTTTGAGTGTGGGGGTTGACAGCGTCGATCCTCGACCAAGATCGTCCAAATTCCGCCGAGGTTTCTTTTTGAAACATCTACCTACCTACCTACCTACCTACCTATAGCCATGATAAGAGCATTAGGGGTTGCAAATTCAGATAGCTAAGGGAAACAGGGAGCGGGGAAAGAAAGGAGGAAAGAAAAATTAACGGAACCAGGGCTAATATTAAAGCCTTGTTGCTTGGTTGGCGGTGTCCTTATGATGAACAATTCGTCCTCAGAGAGCAAGTTTGGAGAACTGAAGCTTTGTCGATCATCGCCCGTAGTTGTGCACTAGTCCTCTCGTGACTGTTTAGACCTAAGCGCTAAGTTAGGGACCATCTGAACAGGTTCTCAAAGCTTAAAGTCATCGGTTAGGAAAACCAAGTATCATCAAGTTGATTCGTTCCTTCAGTCTCTTGTAATATCCTTATTGCTATTAGATTACATAGGCATAGCGAGTGTGAGTTCTCTCTCCTGAGTACACTTTCTCTTAGTGTCCGCTAGGAGGGACAGCATTAGTAGCTGTCCATAGAGCTTCACTCCCTTGCTGGGTATACGCTTCGTACGACTATTGATACAAAATTGCCTGCCTCATTCACCTTCATCATCCCCATTCGCTTGCCCCTTCAAAGTAATATCGCCGGTGGCAGTATCCTCATCAAACCCACATCAATGCAAAAATCGTTTAAATGTGACCCCATGGCGTAGAACTCCCGAACGCCACATCGGTGAAGGGTATTTCCTCGCAGAAGTCCGAACCCAAAAAATCGCCCCCGTGTTGCGATAATCATAGAGATGAGCGAAAAAAGCGTAAATGCCAAAAAAGAGTCTTTGCACCCAGAATCTAAGGTCATCAATGCCACCTGGGACACTATCAAGATCATAACACGGTACTTCCGAATGCAACGGAAACCGACTCCGCCATGTTGACAATAGCATGCCTTTTTCATTCCAATCATCGCCAGTATATGAAGTAAACAGGAAGTTGGTTGCTAATATCTCTAAAGTGTCAGGAATGGCTGAAATGCTGAGTAAGATATCCGTTAACAAGGAATTGTAGAAGGGCGGCTAAGTTGCAACGCCCAATGTAGGATTATTTATAATATGGTCGTTACGGCTTAATCGGATTGATCGTCTTGATGGTCTTCCGAGCCAGCCTCAGACCTGGTATCGTTTTTGTGAACCTTTCTATGTCGGCGTAGATTTGATACGACAGAGAAGTGGCGTCCGCATCCTTCTACTTCACAGGAAAATGCTAACACCATTCATATTAGTCTTGGTAGACGCACCTCGAAGATCTTCGCCTTCAACTTACGCTTTTCTCCTGTGTGACTATACATATGTGTTTGTAGAGAGCTTGGCCTTGTGAATCGTTTATCGCATACTTTGCATTTGTGTTTCTTTTGCGTGCTCGACGAAACTTTAGAGCTAAATTGGCCCATCATTGACTGAGGGGCAGGGGGCGGCTGGGTCATTAAGTTCGGCCGAGGCAGCGTTCGCGAAGTTACAGATTCTATGTCTGATCCTGCTGTTGAATAGTCACTGACGGACGAATCTGTGACAGATGCGGCATAATAGCCGCCACCATAATTGCTTGCCGAGGAAATAGACGAGTTTGTAGAATGCGTTGACGGAAAGCCATACGAATCGGCAGACCCCCTACCACGGTTAGGCGGGTAGATGGCCCGGGGAGTTTCCTGGCTCATGGCGAGCATCCCTTGACTCGCGTCAATGGCATCGGCGAAACTTCTTCGATCGTCGGTAGGCGGAATGCCTCTGTGAGCTGTGTCAACTATCGAGCCCCGATGAGACCCAATGAAACTGGCTGGGCTAGAACTGATTGACGGTACAGAGGAAACTGACGATTGTGAATACCTTCGGCTGTCAGCTTCCGGCGCGAGAGCGAATGTCGAGCGCATTGGAGCTGGCGCATAGCCAGATACGCTATCATAAGAGCTAGGTGATGCCGAGTATGTCGCGTGAACGGGAGAGGGCGTTGCCGTAGCATACGAGGGTTCTCCATACGCAGCAGATGTGGTCTGCATTCGGTTGAGGCTGAGGAGATCTTGGGGCATATTGAGTAAGTCTGGTTGTTCATATACGTCCGCCATGTGAGTGCTACCTGCTGCTGAAGACGTAACGGGAATGCTTCCGCCGTACGACGATGCCATTGAGACACTAGTATTGGCACTTGGCCTGTTGGCGGGATGGTGCTTCGCCATAGAGTCGAGGGCGCTGAGGTTGTGGCTCATGCTGCCTTGCGAATACATGCCATGATGACCATGGTGGCTGGCTGAGCCCGAGTTCCACGGATTCGTGAACTGGGGTGAATTCTGGTAAGAAGACATGTGGCCGAAGTGAAGAGCTCCGAGTCGTGACTGGTTGTCGAGAGTCATAGTCATCGTCGGCCAGAAGGAGAGGCGTAAAGGTTATCGAGACGTGAGGCGCTCAACGAGACCATCAAAAGAAATGAACAAAAACGGCAACAGCACAAAGATGCACTCGTGCGCTCAGGATATCAAGCCCCAAATAGTTCGCGCTGATCAGATGCAAGATCCCGATGGTAACAGATTCGTGTCACCTAGCCGAGATGGTGACTTCACTTAACAAGGTCCAGTGAACAAGAGGGCTGTCGCGAAGTGTCGAGGGGGATCAACAAGTCTTAAGTGTGTTTGTGTTGCGGTGTATGTGTGTGTGCCCGTAGGAAGGCTCACAAGGGACACGACTAGGAACCCCCGGACAGTTGAATACCTTTACCAGGTACCACCAGGAGGCTAGCAGATACGCTACTCAGCACCTTGGTAGGTCTAATCGACGAATATAGGGGACTGACTCCAATGATTAGGAAACGGTGGGGCTATAAGCTTGCCCTGCTTGGGTAGTTTTTAAAGCAAGAGAGAGAGAGAGGGAGAGAGAAAGTTAGTCCAGTGACGAAGGTCGAGAGACGGATCGGCAGTCCCAATACCCTGTGGGAGAGAGAACAGTCCTGGGACAGCAGGGTTCAGCGGTAGTGGCAGGGTTGGAGGCCAAAATTGATATTGTACAGCAAGTAGCGTACCGAGCGCACTTAGTAGACTTGCTCCGGGGCGGAGGGAGGCAGAAGGAGGAGAGGGAAATGGTGGTATCCAATTTGATAGCAGCCGTTTTAGACACTACACTAGATGTCGACCGATCATGAGAATGTGGAGTGGACTGGCTCGTTTCAAGACAGAAGAGTCAGAGATCAGCAAGTTCTGCCAGATATCTGGGAGGTCGGCGTGTGCGTCCGTGCCGTCTCGAGCGGACACTGTACAGTGAACTAAGACTTGCAGATTGTATAGAAACGCGGTAGTTAGGCTGCGTTGTAGTGTATGTGCGTATTTATGTATCTTTTGAAAAACGGGACAACGACGAAGCTGGTGTGGGTTTTTTTGGGATCTCCCCCTTGTCGTTGGCGTTATTCTTGGGGGTGTTTTGTCAGGTCGTGGTTGATATGATGGCTAAGGGTTTGTCGTTCACGTATGATGGCCCATGAAACCGACGACGCTCGTTAATATATTGAGGCTGAGAATGATTTCAAGGCAATGGCAGTTGAAATAAGGGAAACAAACAGAAACCAGAGTGTCCAGGGGGGGCGGCGGCAGGCTTCAGATAAAATGCAAGACAGCAATGGGACAGACGCGGGTCTTGCTACCATGCCATGTACTACGTATGTATCCCTATGATGGAATGAACGGTCGATACGTCAACTGACAGATTCGTTAGTTTTTGTCAGAGCTCTTGCCCCCATCCATGGCCCATGGCCCATGGCCCAGAGACTCCAAGTCCAAGACTCCCAAAGTGGGCAGCGCTGCAAGGTTAGGAAAGGCGTGTCAGTCTAATAGGGCCGGGAAGGGTGCGAGTGAGGTCTAGGGTCTTGTTAACCCAGATGGGAATTGACGAAGCTAAATTGCCGACATGGAATTAGCTATTTCCATACCTACATGGAGTTAGCATGGAGGCGAATTCATGTACAGGTAAACAAGGGCCCAATCCACCATAATGCACTACCGTACCCATCCAGGTCATCGCGTAGTAAGGGTAGAGTCGACCGTATCTGTTCTGTCTTACGGTGCGGTGCAGATAGGGAGCCAAAAGCAAAAAAGGACAGTCAAAATGAGATGAGGCAGACGGTATGGTGTCGTTGGGGTGGTGGGCTGTACAGTATCGTTCCGCACGGTGCCAGCTTGTACAGTACCTACCTTGGTAAAGCTGTGTGTACCGGCACTCCATTCGACTACTCATATGTAGTGGGTACTTATTAGTATACTTACTCTCTTACCTTGCCTAGTAATGTGGATGTGTTATGTATTCTATTCTACTCGTCTACGGTACCTACCTGCACATACATGTAGGTATACCACCCAGTTAGAGTCAAGTGCCTGTATGGCTATGATGTTTTATTTTATTTAGATTCAAGTTTTCCTGTCTGGTATTCGTAGATCTGGTGTATCCACGTGCCCGGCTGCGGTGTAATCTACAACAAATCTCTCCCCTATCCTAACTGCCGTACAAGCTGGGCAACCCTATTTACTACCTACCTACTACCTACATAGGTAGGTAAGTAGGTTCTATGTACATATGTAGAAAAGAAGCAGAGGGGCCCCATCATCAACGTTACTGCCCAGGTGTACACTAGGTACATGGAATGCGCGGTATGGCGCCGGTATAATACCAGAGCCCTGCGTGCGTAGCTGATCAGGGGTTCACTACGCTAGTAAGTACCTAGGTAGGTAGTATAATAGTGTGGTGTACCTAGAGCATAAACACTCACGGTACTCATGTTCCGGTACACGAAGCTCAATGGCATCCCATTGCTCGACTCTGGATGTCAGTTCCTGCATACATAGTAGTGTGTACTGAGTTAGGGACTCGTAAGGAGAGGAAGTGATAGGGACGGCAACATGCATCTTATATACTAAGGTAACAACCTGCCAAAGCTCGCCGCCTACGATATTTCTTCTAATCTTGTTTACCAGTACCTACGTGGGGAGCAGGTAGAAATATGGCTTATGCTTACATGTACCTATCTATCTAAGTGCTGAATACTTACGTACCCTTCGAGTCCTCGCCTCTTGGCTCGCGAACCCTGGTTTCACTATTCAGAATTATGACTGGCGGGCTTACATAGGATTATCTAGTGCGGTGGGTGTAATATGATGTATAAGCAGTGTAGTGTGGTCTGGTAGGCACAGAGTTCGTGTTGACTATTATATACCTATGGAAGAAAAAAAGACTGATTTTAGCAAAGCACTTTCTTTTACCCAGCGGGTCTCTGGATAAGGCTGGTCGGCCTAGCTGACGCCACTGATGCGGAGGATGGGCCATTATACCATCATGCAGGGTCCCCTCTTTCTCTCCTCCCCGTATGTGCGTGTGTCGTGTGTTCGCCCTCTCCATTCCTTGTCATGGCAGGTCCAAGTACGGCCAGATACGGCCAAACCACCGGATACATATTTAGAGTCTTTCGCCCTCTTCTCCTCGCTTCTTTGCCCAAGCCGTATTTCTGGTCCATATCGGCGAGAGCAGCTGTTCTAGTCATGACGATAACTACAGTCATCAAGTGATCCAAGTGGCATACTAAGTGCCAAGTTGGTGGGCATGGTCACTCTATTGCGCACTAATCCGCGTCAAGATAAAAGCCACGCTATGGACAAGGCAGGCTAAAGCAAAACCCAACTTAGGGAGGGGTTTGCGATGCTGGAGCCGTACCTACGTCATTGGTGCAGTACCCGGTACATTAGCGAGAACAGGGCTACACATCATCCCTGTCCAATCCTACCCCAGCGGCACCAAGTACCGGTACCTTTCCAAGCCACCTGAGCATCAGCACGGCTTGTTTGCACTTAGACCATTTACTTGATCGGGTCTAGCCGTCCTAGAAGAGATGGGGGCCAAGGGGATAAAATAATTGTATTTCATTTCCTTTCAGCCTGCTGACCCTTTTTGAGAAGCTTCTCAAATGCAGGTATTGTCTATACAGGCTATTTGTTGAACTGTCTACAGAATACATACAGTAGTAGTTGTATGGACAGAAATCGCCCACGGTTCATTTCCTATCATGTTGGGTAAATAACCCAAGTGCGCATCGCATGATGTTACCTACCTTACCTACCTTACCTACCTAGCTCTTTGCCATGCCGTGGACTTTGAGACACGGCCGAGTGTGTTTTTGGTAGGTGCCGTTGTGCTGGTGGGTGTCGGTCCTCGACTCGAGCGTATAATAAAGAGGGCAACATTCGTCATAGGAATGCCAAGGAACCGAAATAGCCTGCCAGCAGCTTCAAAACAATGCCAGGTCTACTGTGCTACGCTACCGTTAGGTCGCCGTGATGAATCCCGGGTTACATGAATGACGCTGATTGTCAGCTTTTGCCACCCTTCCCGGTCCTCCATCTAGGAAATGTTCGTATGATGGACTGTAATGATGGCGACGCATGTAATCTGTCTCTGATACAGAACACAGCATCTCAGATCATGATTGTGTTCCGAAGCACGGATGCCAACTTAACGCATAGTACTCCTACTGAATCCTCCTATGTCTTATAATGTTTCTTTTGGTGCCTATCTGGGCGTTACAGTCTCCGTCTGTGTCATGCTGAAGTTGGGACTACGGCTATTACCGAGTTGTCATGATGTTCTGAGTTTGACTTGGAATTTGCAACACGCCGAGACGTGTTCGAATAAGTGTTCGGAAATAGGGCCTACCGATATTGACTAGCACCGACCGTTTTTGGCGTACAGCAGCAATATCCAAGGCTTCAATAAATACTCCGTAACTGTCTCTTTTTGATCTACTGCCCCTCCTAAGCAGCATCGGGAATGCGTGAAGACGTACCATAACCTGACATAGCCAATGTGCAAATCCATATCATCTACCTATTGTTTGTAGATGTACCAAAGAACAGCCTCAGCGCCGAGTGTAGCAATAGCTATGGCCTGCTACGGCGTAGGCGCGGACAAATCCTCGGTCGAATATGGAAATTTTGGAACAACTGACGCAGCTGTTCAAGCCACCCATAGCAGAAGCGCACACTTGTCTCACTTCGCCATAACATAAAGATATAACACAGGGGGGCATCAAAAATAGGAATCGATACTACTTGGTCATTTGGCGGTTCGGTCCTGGACCCAAACAGCAAGCAACAACATGGACCCCCGAGATAAGGCCTTTTCCCATTTGTGGTGCAACAGAGTATCGTTCATTATACCTACCAAGATTATAGACAAGGTGATGCAGCAACGTGAACACGGCAATGTCCTTGGGCTCTCCCCACGATGACCTCATCGAGCGGGACGGCTTATGGACCTCGCTGTCGCGGCACTGCACTGTGATGGCATGGCCTGGCAAGCCTGGGCAGAACTGGGGAATCGGACTTTAGCCATTGGAGGAGAAGCCCAGCGGAGGTATTTAACATACTACTAGAAACATGCTTGATAGGTTGGCAGGTCATCTACCTACACCACACCTTCTGGCCTCCCCGCACTTAACCTGACTTCATGTGTGCAATACCGTACATGGGGGAAATACTGCCTTTCTGCTGCCTGTGCGTGCTGATGGGGTGGTGTCTGGGTGGTGTTCTGACAGAGGTGCAGTACTGGGGAGATGAGATGCCTTCATCAAAAATTGAGATTATTCAATTTATTGCGTACAGGTTGCAGATTCGAGTTGGTGGGGAGGGTGGCCACCATGATGCTAGTTCCGCCTCTTCAGCCATTCCGCTTTTGTCACCGACACACAGGGTTGCGTGCAGGGGCGGGGGGGCGAAAGATTCATCAAGCTTAACTCATGTACACTACACTCGACTACCTCGACTACCTATCCCTACTATCGAGGACGCGTA
Source organism: Xylaria bambusicola (assembly GCF_022495145.1). Lineage (NCBI taxonomy): Eukaryota > Fungi > Ascomycota > Sordariomycetes > Xylariales > Xylariaceae > Xylaria > Xylaria bambusicola. The sequence goes on from NW_025953578.1 coordinate 145,328, forward strand.
TGTCACTGTACACTTTTCGATGGATTGCCGATGTGGGAGAAGGAAGGGATTTTGACAATTCGCATACCGTAATTTGGAGTGTTAGACCTCTAGCAGCTGGTCTCATCTCCGAAGTGTACATGAACACATCGACACGTACCACACACACACACACATACTTCCACAATTGAAAATGTTCCCTACCAGGTTGCACTCATGAAATTGATTTGATTAGTCAATTAATATTGTTTGAATTTGACATCAATGTGTTTTACGACATCAGATAACCTCTTTTTCTCTCTCTTTTAATTACAAATATCCCAGCCGGGTCATTCAACTAATCACAAGCATGGTAGACCTATAGCATCTGATCAATTACAAGATACTACCTGCCCGATGACAATTGGTTTTACCTACCTAGTGTACATGTAAGGTACTGTATCTGAAGAGGCTTAAGCAGCGCGGTATGAACGCGCGGCGGCGACGATCATGTCACGGCTCCAGAGCCCAGAGCCTTAGAAGCTCGCAAGTGCCGAAATGTGACACCCGCAGCGTCTTTCCGCCTGCTCCTTCGTCTGGAAGCGGACCGCCACTGCTGATGACATCGGCTTTGCGCGGCGCGTGGGCGGTCTAAATGGCTCAGGGGCTTCCACCCTCCACCTTGGGAAATGCCAAGACAGAATTGCACCAGTCACAGAAGCCCATGGTCTGCCAAGTGGCAGGGGCGTGTCTCAGATTTCTGATCCACAGAAGCCAGTGCAGAGCATTACCTAGGTACCTACCTACATACCGGTATGTAGACACCTCTACATGTAGGTAGTGATACCTAAGTAGGTAGGTAGGCTTGGTAGGCTGATAGGTATCTGAAATACAGTGCCTACTAGGTAGTATCAGGAGTTAGGTGTAGAAATATCGGTACGCGTCCCACCCACATCCAAGGCGCACCCAAAGAACCTTGTAGCCATCAAGCTGTCTACTACATAGTACTACATACGTACATGGTAGTAGGTACGTAGTACTGCGGGTAAACGTGTACCAGTACCTAGGTAGGCTGCACAACCAAACTATGAGCCGTTGTGGGCGGGCGCCGATCATGACCTTTTTGGACGGCCACCATGTCGCTAACGCTGCACTTGTTCTTTTCCAGCTGTCCATCTCCCATGGCAGGTACAATTCCACCCCGTTTCGAGCGAGCGAATGCCGGCGGAGTGCAGTGTTACATAGCACTAACTACCTGTCTAAGGTACCTACCTAGGTATCTAAGGTACCTACCGCTTGAATCTTCATACCACTAGGTACTCGGCAACAGTCTTCCCTCCCATCGTCATGACCCGAGTGTAGCGGTGTCGCTGTCGGCTTCGGCTGCGCACCGGCAGCGGCAGCACCGGGGTGCGCCACGATGCTGCGTCGGCCAGCACGTCCCCGTTGCAGACAGAGGACCCTTGGGCGGCCAGATGAAAGTCGATATGGATATTATGAGCCTGTATTGTGTATATCGTATGTATCATATGTATCGTATATATATTGTATATGTAGCCTTGTCGTGGCTGCTCTTATTGAAGCGAGGAAGAGCCGCGACAACGTCCCCGAATCCCTCGCCCTGTCTTGGCACTATACGACGCGGCATCCTTACAGATGCATACCTCATACCTACATGTATAACTTACCCACCACGCTACGCTCCTACTGTTGACTTACATTAGATGTACGCGTACGCAATCCATTGCACTACTCTTAGTGTGAGATTGTTTCGGCATGGTGTTTGGTGAGGTTGAGACTTGGCACAGCTCTCCAACTACGAAGTACTCTCAGTCTTACGAAGGAGTATGTCTGCACCATGTTCCTGACTCTGTCCCAACCACATCCAAACACAGCATGTAGGTAACGTACCGTACTTCCCATCCACCTTATAGACTATACGGTAGTGCACGGCCTAGAGGAAGACGCTATCTACAGCTCCGACTCAGTGTCGCGTCAGATCGAAGGCTAACACTAACCCGGCAGCACCATTGCAAACAAGCAAAAACCGGGAAAGCAGCGGAGAAAAAAGAAAATAGCTAAGCAAAAAAGCATCCAAGTACTGCCCCCAAGTCTAAGTAGTGTATATTCCGCCATCATGGCCTTTACCTGAATAGTCCAAAGGAATACGGGAAGGCAGAGAAAATTACGGGTCCCAGAGTGGTCGCCGACCTTCGTGGTTCGATGGCCAGGAATCACACACGCAAGGATGAGCTGCATGCTTTGATTGCAGCCTCGCAGATGGTTCACACACCAACGGTATCTACTACAGTAGCGAGTAGTCCATTAAAGCCCCAGGCCAAGAGCTTACCGTGCAACGAACCCAATCTAGATCACTTCTACGAGGTCCTATCTGTACATGTTAGTGAAGCATCGTCATGTTTGTTGGCCTGTGCTGTGCTGCTCTGCTAACTTTCCTTGCCTCAACTTCATCACAGCCAGAGCCACGGAATCCCTGGTTTGCATACTAGCCCTGCCCAGTACACTGATTGTGACATGCACATAAGGACCCATCGATGGTATGCCGTGCAGATGCATCATTCGAGCATCGGGAGCTACCATGTGATACCTGTTCCGTAGGTATCACGAATACGAATATCAACCAGGCTGGAATGAGTGGTTCATCCTTGGGTTGTATAGTTCGCATCATCGAACAACAAGTCATCCAGATTTAATCCCACCGACGTTGAGCACCGAGTGTCTCTACTGTGACGGAGAATGGCCTTCCCCAAATGTCATCGGGCACCCATTGCCCTCTCCTCACGGTCCAGCCATAGGTCGTCCGGGTCCGGGCCACGTCGACTGACTACAGTGGTGTAAGACTCGTGAGCTGCAGGAATTTGTTGCGAGACCGCGAACCGGAGGTAAGGGAGGTGGATTCCACCCACTCACACATACTTACTAAGTAGGTATGTAATTACACTGGCTGAATGGGAGAATCCCGAGCGTCGCCTTCCAGTACTATCACTACCGGCACCTACCTTTTTCTGTATTACTCTTACTGACTTGCGTGGGATTTGTTTCTCCACCAACAACCTCGCTTTCCAAGGTAGTGTATTACTCTAATAAACGGTTTCTACACTACTACATAGTACACTAGCCGATAGGCTTAGGTAATTCTCTGGGGTGCACGCTACATGGATGGCCACGTACTTAGTGCCCAAGCTGTTGCTGTTAGCGTTAAGGTAAGTAGTAAGTTGTTGTCGCTTTACTATATGAACATATAACTGAGGACAAGCTATCGAGGCTATGCCTCCTTTACCCCGTGACGCGCAGACAGTGCTGATATCGAGACTTAGTAAGTCGGTGAAGCCTCATAACTACAACACTTACCTTGGTCAAGAAGTGGTTTTGACATCTTGCCTTGAGATATCAACTTGCAAGTTTTCCGCTATTCCCGGTTTCCAGAACATTTAGCTCAGACAGGCAGACAATACGCAGTTCGAATTATCAGACTCTAAATCAATGGACTGTTAAACAATGGTGCTACATAAACTCGTAGAGTCCAGCCCTTGAAGTTCGATAAGATGTAAAACAGTAAACTAAGTAGATAGCTGCCACCCCTATTCTAAGAAAAATGTCTTTTGAAAATTAGCCCCCGGCAAATATTAGTTCGCCAAACGACTAGGAAGCGAAAAAATGCATGCAAGATCTTTCTTCTCATCCTTCCTCTTTCTTCCTTACATGCACATCCCAGTACATACTGTATACTGCAGGGCTAAGGAACCTGGATTAGTGAATTCATTTGCTGCATGCATGAACTTACCTATCTATGCCGAGATCACCCTTTCCCAACTTGACGACTTTAGTAGGACCCTAACCTAGATATTATTGACCAAGCTTCATCCCTACCTCAAGTAGTTTGATTACTCGATATTAGCGTAGCAAGTACCGGCTGCTAAGACAACCTTATAAAAGTTGGGAGCTAATAGACGTTCGATGCTGTGCAAAGAAGCGTTGCCCACAATCAGCATCTATTTAACTAGATATGCCTGCTTGAGGTACTGCTACTGTCAAGTTCGAACTAGTCAATGTATGATTCCTCTTCTTAACTAGATCATGTCCGTATAAGAGGATAAAGGTCATCGCAGGCACTACATGCTAATGGTCCTATGGGAAAGGGGATTGGAGACTAACTAGCATGCTAAAAATTCCTGTATGGCTAGGGTATTGAGCAGGTAGTTCAACAACATGGCTTATCTTTGAGATTACCGTAGGCACGGAATACGATTCATTGGTCCTACTAGGTAGGCTGGTAAAATAGCGAACGAGAAAATGCGTCAACAACGAGGTGTGTGCTATAGAACATAATGCTGAAATCCAGAAAGAGTATACCGTATAGTTCGGGTATGGCTCCATTGGGTAAGCAGGAACATTCATGCAGATTCATTTTATGTAGTACGAATATATGTATGGATTTGAGCAAAACTCGTACCATCTAGAACTCTTGTGGAGTAGAATAATTGATAAGAATGGCTTCAGCCTTCGTGCATAGCCTGTCGTATGATTTAATTTATTCGACACACTACGGGTGTTCTTACCCCAACTTCGTATGCCGTCGACAGAGTCCAAGGGGGCATGAGAGGTAACACGACACTTCATGGTAGCTCTAGACTTTTGGATGGAGCTATCAATAGGATATATCTATTCCGCCTGTTACGTTCGCTCTCCAGAATGGACGATATTGTGTTCTACGAATGGTGGTCACTAGTAAACTACGGGTTCGGTAAACAACTGTATGTTTCCGGGATACGTTAAAACAAATGACGCCGCAATGAAAGATTTGCCAATATATGTATACAGGAATCCAGTCGTAATAATAAATCTCTGATCTCTTTAGAGATCTCCCAAGTAGCTGCACAATGAAACTTTTCGGACTTCTACAGCCGACTGTACGTATCTTATGAGAAGAGGACCATGGGTGAAAGACACGAGGCTTGAGCTAATCGCCAGCGAGAGGATATGCATCCCAAGCCGGAAACAACTCCAGCGGAGTTCGATAGGTTTCTACTGTTCATATTCTTTGAATTAGCCACGCTTACAACTTCTATGTAACGCCAACACCTATCTGCCCATATCCGGTAGACTAAACGCGCATCTACTGTTACACTAAAGCTTCAAGGGACTACTAAACACTCTGTCTCTGGTATTGGCGCGTAAGATAGCCAACCAGGACGACTTGCGCAACAATAACAAAAGTCCTTTATATCCCTATGTTAGGATCTTCACCTCACGTCATAGCCCCTACCATAAGACAATAACATTATTTTGAGAATGAAAAGTTATAGCCTTATTCTAAAAGGTACTGAACTCACCTACGGTGAATGAACATTGATTATATTGTATCAAAGGCATTGCCAACGGGATTTATACGGAGCTGTTGATTATACGCTACATGTCAAGGTATATTTCGAATCGTTCTACCTGCATAAAGGTGATCTACTGTCGCCATGCTTTCTAATCCTATAGATACCCTTGCCAGGTTCGAGAAGCATCATTAACGACTACTTAACCAGTTCCTGCACATCAGTGTAAACCCCCATGAGAATGGCGACGTAAGGATATGGCGGCTGTCTCCTGCCTCACGTAGCTCTGGCTGTGCTAACATGCATTAGTTGTAAATTGCCTGGGAAGGTCTGTGGGATGGACGCGGCACTTGGTCATAGCATCCGTAAACTGGTACTTTATTACATGTAGTGGTTATCCGGCAAGCGATGCATGAAGCAGACGAGATGATTAAAGCTCTATTGAGCGTATAAGGTGACTGGAATATCATTCATATAATCTGGTCGATTTGCAACGCGCATCATGAGACCGTAATAGACAACATACATAATAGGAAGTTTTACAATCGCGTGTTTCACCGCCATTGATCGCGAAAGAGAATGAAGTAGTTCTTAGTAGAGATTACCAACTAAGAATATGAGATTTATCGTATCTGGCACCAAAAGTTCCAATTGATTTGAATCTTATTTGCTGTGATTACGAGTGTTGGATGTAACTACGCGGAAAGTTGAGGGATCCCGCCCCGCGGCCGCGATACTCGATAACTCCGCCCTCTGTCTCTGAGTCGAACGACCCATCTATGCGCCGTAAGCTATTGACAGAGATGGCGTCAGCATATTCCATCTGAATATGCCTTGTATTAGAAAATGACAGTGTTGTAGCCTAAGGTCTGGTGGGATTTCGCGTCAAAATAGCATCACAGAGTCACCTGCGTTTCTAGTTAGGGAGACGCCGATATGAGGGTGAATATGGCTGGCCAGAAATTATATAAAGACGACGTTGCTTGGGCGGAATATTATGGTTACCAAGGACTATCCATGAAAACCTGCCTCCAAGACCAGCGCATTCAAACCGAGCTACATCGAGAACATTAACTACATACCGTCCAATAACCAACTATCTTTTACCTGTGATCTACAAACCACCGCAAATGGAGGGTCGTTACAGAGAAGCTCACAAGAACCCCAAAGGTCCGGGGGACGCGCGACCGACGGCACTGCAAATCATCAAAGATGAGGAGCGCGAAGGGTCCCTAAGCGACAAGGTTGTTTTTATCACCGGGTGTTCGTCAGGCCTCGGCGTCGAGACTGCGCGAGCCCTCAAGGCTACCGGCGCCACGCTGTTTCTCACAGCGCGCAACCTGGAGAAGGCCAGAACAGCGCTCGGGGGTATTCTAGACGGTGGCAGGGTCCATCTTCTGAAACTTGACCTTGAATCTTTGGCCAGCGTGCGCACTTGTGCAGAGGAATTCTTGTCGAGAAGCCAGACGCTCAATATCCTCATCGCCAACGCAGGGGTAAGGCTCGTGCCCGAAGGCCGCACGAAGGATGGATTCGAAGTACACCTGGCGACAAACCACCTCTCCCATTTCCTCTTATTTGAGCTTCTAAAGCCGACGCTCCTGCATTCTTCATCACCTGAGTTTCACTCGCGTGTTGTTTCCGTCTCGTCAACGGCGCATCGTACTGCGCCGCTCAATTTCGACGACTTGAATTTTGAGAAGCGAAAATACAACGGGGTGGCTGCATACGGGCAAAGCAAGCTTGCAAATGTGTTAGTAGCTAAAAACCTTTACTCGGCGCGAAAGGATCCAATCCTATGTCGCTCTTTTAGGTGACAGGAGACTAATCTTGACTTGAAATGCCTAGGTATATGGCCAATGAGATTGAAAGACGATATGGAGCGCAAGGCCTACACGGCTGGAGCATTCACCCTGGAGGTATACGCACGGGGTTACAGCGCCCAAATATGCGTGACTACTTGGTCGTACTCAAAAATGGACCCATACACAGCTTAATGTGAGTGGAATGCGAAAACCCCTTTCTCATGGTAGCATGCACTTCCTGCTATTAGTAGCCACATCCGAGAAAGAACTGAATTCCTCGGTTTGTCCATGTTCTAAACCATGAAACAGCTCCTGAGCTAGCCCTTCCATGTCCCGGAAAATATTACTGACTCATTGGAAGGTATATGCAAAACACAGAACAAGGAGCGGCTACATCGACGTGGGCAGCTGTGAGCCGAGACCTTGAGGGCAAGGGCGGTAAGTATCTTGAAGAGTGTCAAGTTAGTCAAGGCCTTGTTGAAGGAGGAGACGTAGTAGGTCCCGGCCGTGCCCCTTGGGCGTATCACGAGGAGGACGCGAAAAAGTTATATGACGTGTCCTTGAAGCTGGTTGGTCTCGAGAAGAATTAGCCGGGAAGATGTTTGTAGAGAGGAATGTCGAGGATGGTGCGAAGTTGCTCCGTTTCCAATAAGAGGCGCTATTACATAGTGTTCGCTCTGTACAACATCTATTGTTTCATCTCCGAGTTTTCCTCTTCTTCTTGACAACTGCCTTCACGTCTGAAGGGTCGTCATTCTCAATTTTGATTTGCTCAACAACAGCTGTGGTCCGGCGTTTTCGGGAGATGGGCGATGGTTCACTAATTAATTCTTGTTTTACCGCTACTGTGACTTCAGTTGTTTTGGATTTCGTGGCTGCTTGCTCGGAAAAGGACTTTAGGTTTGCCGTAAACAATACTGACTGAGCCCAACCAGCTTGAGGCCCCCAGATTTGTCGAAAGTGGTCACCAACTGAGTCGTACATAGCCTTCGAAAACGTCTTGGTTTTGCTCCTCCCGAAACCGTAATCCCTTTGGGCAATCTGCCATACATGAGTGTCAACCGGTACAGCTTCACTCCAACCTAGGCCCATCAGGCAAACACAGTCCGCTACTTTGGGTCCAACGCCCGAGAGCGAGAGGAGTTCTTCGTGGGCTTGCTTGTATGTTATGCGCTTGTCTCGGACTGCAACCGGAGTAGACGCCCATCTCGGGGTCTCTGGATTGGTCAAGCTTTCTAGCCACCCTTCAGGTTTTTGCATGGCCACTATCACTACAACCGCTGGAGTCAGTGGTTACTCTTTCAGGTAAAAGTTCTCTTCGGGGGTTGGGGTTGGGGTTCCGCACACTCCCGAGACGCACTTGTGCCCCTAATCGGCAACTGTGGCCTCCAGGAGTAACTAGAACAGGAAGAAAATGACTCTAATGGTTTTACATACTGGCTGTGTCAGCAATGTACTTGGCGCGATACCCAAAGCCAAGTTCTCTTAGGTGGGCTTCAACCTTCCTTCCAGCCAAAGCCTGGGGTGTTGGAAAATCATGAAAGGCTTCATCCCCTACATGTCCTACCAGAGGACCATAGTGCACACAAAGCTTATGAACCTGCTCAACGCGTTAGCATCCAATGGGAGCCAGAAGTGTGGGTATCCGAACCATTTGCGAAATGCGTGAGATATGATTATTGCTACTGCAAATGAAGGATATGAGAGTCTCCCAAGCATCTTGACTGAGAATGCGAATTCCGGTGAATCGTGGAGCTCTTTTCTTGAAGTTGGCATCAGACTCAGACCACTGTTCATATAGGGCTCCCAGATTATGCCTCAAGCTGAAATAATGTCTAATGAGAGCCTCTGTATCATCTCCCTGCTGGCCATCTGCATTGTCTTTTTCTCCAGGCGAAAGGGCCGGCCTGCGTGAATTTGGAGTAATCTTTGGCCAGGCTGCCTTATAGTGTAAACACGACTCATCTTGTTTCAAGGATAACAAGCGGCCATGAAGCACACAATTCCTATAGAAGAGTGGTTACAAAAAAAGAGCAAGATGGTAAGGGACTTTTAGAGTTATTTACCACTCGTCATTAATCTTTTGCCACCTGAAAGACTGTCCACAGCGCAGGGTGGTGTCAATGCATAGTTCAGTTAAGCTGAGAGGTAGCTTTCGCCACTCCGACCCGCACAGCGAGGGCATGACAGAGAATGAGAGCGAGATTTACACTGATCCGTATATATACAAAATCGCGTGTGCAAGGAAAGACGGTGTACGGCCGTTGAAACCGAGAAAGATTGGTATCGTGGTGAATACCAAGAAGGGGAGAATGAAGGGTCCAGGTCAGGGGCTTGAAGCAAGCTGTATGACACGGTCCTAAAGAGGCAAGCGATACTGGCACATGATTGGCTGAGATCCCCTAGCTGCGCTATTCTTACAGGTACCTAGGCAGGTACTGCGTACTTACCTGGTATGCAATTAGGTACCCACCAATGGCAGCCTGCAGGCGCTGTAATACCCGTAAGTACTGGTCTGGGCGTGTTGTTTAGTGGCTCGGGACTCTACGTGTAGGTATCTAGGTACTTAGGTAGGTTCTTAGCAACTTAGTTGGTACCCATAGCTGGAGTTCTCCGTCCAACCAAAATTTCTAAGTTCTCCAGCCTCGCGGTTGATCTTGCAACGCGGCTCTCTTTAAGGAGCTCTGCATTCGTCCAGAGCTTTCTGTCAACATTTCTTGCATCACCACTGCGCACAAAAACCACCAGTGAGCTGTGTTATTACCCGTCTGTTACCGCCCTATTTATCAAAAAAAACCCGGAACAGCATCTGTGTCGCAATGAACGCAGACAGCTACTCTGCGCGAGGTAAGTGCATCTAGCCTCTCAATTATATTTCAACCAATTCCATTGCACACCCTCTGGCCCATCAACTGACCTACCAATTGCAGATGGCCGTCTTGGCGCATCTCGCGACTACTCTTCCCGTGATGACAGGCGGGATCGAGGCGATCGAGGCGATCGACGTGACCGAAGGCGCAGCAGATCACCACGACGCTCCCATCGCGACGAGGATGCCTATGCCTCGAGTCGGAGCCACCGAGATCGTGAGCGTGAAGATCGGTATGGAGGTGCTGGACGTGACCGTAGAGAGAGAGAATGGGACCGCGATCGAGGCGACCGGGGAGCTCGGAGGGAACATCGTCGCGAGGAACCTCCCCGGCCCTCTCGGAGGGACCGTGACGGATACGGAGATGACCGCCGTGGTGGTGGTGAGCGGCGAGATCGCGGTGGCCGAGATCGCGATGAGGACCTTTTTGCGCAGAACCGCCGTGGCCGTAGTGCCTCCCCTCCGAAGAAGCGAGAGCCCACGCCAGATCTTACCGACGTCGTTCCTGTCCTCGAGCGGAAGCGTCGCATGACTCAGTGGGATATCAAGCCGCCTGGCTATGACAACGTCACGGCTGAGCAGGCAAAGCTTTCAGGAATGTTCCCATTACCAGGCGCGCCGCGACAGCAACCCATGGACCCTACAAGGCTTCAGGCTTTCATGAACCATCCCGGTGGCGCTGTCAACAGCGCAGCACTTAAACCGGGCAATTCCCGACAGAGCAAGAGATTGTTAGTGTCTAATCTTCCGCCAGGCACTACCGACGACAGCGTCATTGGCTTCTTCAATATTCAGTTGAATGGTCTCAACGTAGTTGAGAGTACCGACCCATGTATTCTCTGCCAGATTTCGAAGGATCACTCCTTTGCTTTACTCGAATTCAGACATGCCTCGGAAGCTACAGTTGCCTTAGCCCTAGACGGCATATCGATGGAAGCAGACGACGCAATGAACGGGGCCGCTTCTGCTGGGCTCCACATTAAACGACCAAAGGATTACATTGTCCCCGCCGTCGCCGAAGATACACCATACGAGCCCGGAGTAGTATCAAAAGTAGTGATCGATACTCCTAACAAGATTAGCATATCTAATATTCCTCCCTACCTTGCAGATGAGCAGGTCACCGAGCTTTTGGTAGCATTTGGAGAGCTTAAGGCATTTGTTCTCGTAAAAGATAACGGCACTGAAGAATCTCGTGTAAGTTGACACTGCCCTCTATAAGTAATGCGCGGAGATATCTAACAACCATCAGGGAATTGCATTTTGCGAATTCGTTGACCCTTCTATTACAGATATTGCTGTACAGGGACTAAACGGCATGGTCATTGGCGAGAAGAATCTCAAGGTTCAAAAGGCTAGCATTGGCATCACGCAAGTGTCTGGTGTGGAGATGGGTGTTAATGCCATGTCCATGCTTGCCGGCACAACCGCTTCCAACGATTCGGAGATAAGCCGCGTTGTACAGCTACTTAATATGGTAACACCAGAAGAACTATTGGACAATGACGACTATGAGGGTGAGTCCTGGTAATTCCCTTATAACTTTGACGTAACTGACCGATTTAGAAATCTGCGAAGATGTGGAGGGAGAATGCGCCAAATATGGCAATATCGTAGCCATGAAGGTGCCGAGGCCAATCGGAGGTAGCCGACAATCTGCTGGTGTTGGTAAAATTTTTGTCAAGTTTGATACCACAGAATCAGCCACAAAGGCGCTTCAAGCATTAGCTGGAAGGAAGTTCGCCGACAGGACTGTCGTGACAACGTATTTTCCCGAGGTAAGCAAGCCTTCAATGAAAACCCCTATTGCAGCACTTTCTAATGTACTATTAGGAAAACTTCGAGGTCGGAGCATGGTAAGGGGAGGTAGGACGTTCCCGAATTATGGTCTAATTGGCTATACAATTTGACCTCTGGCGGCAATGGTCGTACTGGAACCAAGGCGAGCTTTGGTTCGATATCAGCATGGAAATGCGTGTAATCTACTTTAACTCAGTGCTGGGGCCTGGTTTATTAGGCTGAATGACTAATCTGCCATGATATTGCAGATGTATCTGAGAACATCTTTCATCACTGCCTCACTATGTAGAATGTTGCCAAGCATAGTTGGCCTGAAATTTATTGATGACCTCGTGACATTGGACTCGTCTGGTAGCTATTTCATCATGTCTTCATTGTCGTTCTAGTGACTATTTGAAAGCGGTCTGACTCTTTAGGTAACTTCATCAAGAAATAGGTTAAATGATCTAGGTATTACGTCAGGCTGCGTGGCTGGTGTCTTCAGGCTGCGCCAATATGTCACGGTTAGGCTACACGCCTACCTTGAGTGGAATGATCAATTACTGCTTGGCTTATCCTCGCCTAACCCTCCGCCTTGCCTACAAGATTATACTCAGGACAAGATGAGCAAACAATCACTAACAGCAAGTTTTCTGGCCGATCCCCACATAGCTGATCTCTATCAGCGGGCGACACAGGCACAGTTCCTTCGTTTGGCAGGCCAAGGCCGCCTGAGCCACCAGACACTCAGTGAGTGGCTATCACAAGACAGACTATATGCTCAAGCCTATGTCCGATTCATTGGTGGCTTGATTTCCCGCGTCATGCTCCCTATCGAGGTTGATATAGCGGGCGCGGGCGCTGGTTTACAGTGGCGACTCCTTACGTTGCTGCAAGGATGTCTGGCTGGCATCATGCGCGAGTTGCGATTTTTTGAAGAGACTGCAGCTAGCTATGGTCTTGATTTGGCGGCCACGAGACCTGGCGAGCATACATTTGGTCCTAATGCAACAACTAAGGCTTACATGGAACTATTCGACTCATTCGCCGTTCAATCTAGAGGAGACTCGCCGAGGACCCTGTTTGATGGGTTGGTTGTCCTCTGGGCTACGGAAAAGGCTTACCTGACTGCTTGGAGCTACGCGCAGAAGAGCTCTGATTCTCAAAACGAGAACTGGGAGAAAGATCTTGACGGTGGCGCGCTACGTAAACATTTCATCCCTAATTGGACTTCACGGCCATTTCAGGAATTTATCGAGGAGATCCAGGGATGCTTGAATGCGTATGCGGAGAGCTCGCTAGGAGAAGAGAACGAGAAGGCTAGATTCTCGGCGGCTGCGGCGATGGTCAAGAAGGTTTTGGTTCTAGAGGAGGCTTTCTGGCCTGTAATTCCTGTAGACGATGGGATCTAATCGGTTGTATTTCTTAACCCCGCCCTGCTTCATTGGAGATGGAGGTTAGCTTTTGTGACTTTGGCTCTTCATTCCTCTCTCTCTTTATCTGAGAATTATGCTATGATTATGATGAGTCATACACTGGAAGAATCGATGACTTGGAGCTTCTTACAGTACACATATCCAGGTGCTCAACAATCTTGTTATATACCACCTACACAATATAACTAAATATAACTGCAGGTGATCAGACTATAAGCTTCGCCAAGTTGCCCTGCAAATGCTTCCTACCTATGGAAGTCTAGGTCGTATATGTCCATCACCCTTAGTATTAGCCTACCGTCCCAAGCCTAATGTAAATTTGCGACCCGAACCTACGTACATGTAACTAGGTACCCAACACCTCACACGTAAGTACTATGTATATAGGTAGGTACCTAGGTACCACGTAGTATATAGCAGGGTACCTGCTGTGAGGATGTGCTGTAGATACACTAAACCTCCCTGGGCTCGGCTGAGCCACAGGTCCCTGCAGAGCGCTGTTGCCAGGGCGACACCAATGGGGTACGACCAAAACAAGTCAACATCTTAAGGAAACATTCTAGTTAACATTTTATGAGCCAAACCTTATTGATCGAGGAGATATACCTACCTCCCTGCCTACCTGCATTCTCGTCTTTTGTTTCTTCCCCAACCCTACAACTCATACTCCAGCAAAAAAAAAAGGATTCCCGCGCAGTTCGTCCACAGCAACCCACATGCCATCATGGCTGCCGGCGATCTAATCGACTTCGATATCATCGAAGGCCAAAAAGAAAACATTCAATCTTTACCGGGCGGCCGATCGGCTAGGAAACTTGCTGAGGCCTTCGCGCCCTCGCCTCTACACAAATTACCCACACCCACAGACACCAGAACCGTCAACGACCATATCAGGGCCGAGTACGAGGCCGAGGTCGCGGCGCTGAGCGAATCCGACGACCCTCTCGACATCTTCGATAGATATGTGCGGTGGACCTTTGATGCCTACCCATCCGCCCAGGCGACCCCCCAATCTCAACTTCACACACTACTAGAACGCGCCACCAAGGCTTTCATTGGATCACCGCAATACCGCAATGACCCCAGATACCTGAAGCTGTGGCTGCATTACATACACTTTTTCTCCGATGCTCCCAGAGAGACATTTGTCTTTTTGTCTCGTCACAGCATCGGCGAAGGCCTGGCTTTATTCTACGAGGAGTACGCTGATTGGCTCGAAGGTGCTGGCCGCTGGAAACAAGCAGACGAAGTCTACAAGCTCGGCATCGAGCGAGAAGCGCGTCCTGTGCAACGTCTCGTACGGAAATTTGGCGAGTTCGAGAAGCGACGCGCCCAAAACCCGGACGCAACAGACGAACCATCCTCCCCTGCTCTACCCAGCGTGCGGCCGGCATTAGCTGCCAAGGCCGACCCCTTTGGAGCCGCCGCTCACCCAGTCGACCCCCAGGCACCCAGACCAAACATGGGGGTTGGTGGACAGTCCACTCGGCCTAGCAAGTCGAAGCTCGCTATTTTTTCGGATGCGAGTGCAACACAACCGGCCTTGTCGTCCGCGGGCGATGGGGCAAAGGGATGGGATACAATTGGATCTCTCGCCGACCGAAGAAAGGAAAACGTGATGGAGGCTAGGCCGTGGGTGGGAGAGACGTTGGATACCAGCGTCAAAAAGAGCAACGGACCAAAGATGGCCGTGTTCAGGGATCCGGTAAGCTGACCAATTCTTGCGCCCCTCCGGCGACGGCCGATTGTTGATGATCATAGGACTAATTGTTGGCGGCTGCGCATTTATGTATTTCAGTCATTGGCTAGAATAGCAGAGTCTCATATTGTCATTGCTCCCTCAAAGCACCAAGTGATTATCAATCCACAGAACGGTAAAAGAGAGCGCATTCATGTTAATCTGGAGGCTGTGTACCCTACTCCCGAGGAGCCAGGCACTGAGCTAAGCTTCGAGGAACTATGGGCAGCAAGTCAAGGCTGGCTCAATGCGTGTTGGGATGAGGAAAGTCTTGTCGATCGCCAGCACGAAGTTGCAGATGAAAATACCCCCCCAGTAGAGGCTCTCAGCAGAAGAGCCGAGCAGAAATTAGTGATTCACCGAGACACCGTGCCGCTCGACGAGAATGGAGCAATCAAAGACTACCACACCAAACCTACGAAAGGGAGGAAGAAGAAGGTGATGGAGGTTAATGAGACTCAAATCAGTAAGTACACTTTCTCTGTTGTACGTTCGTTTGTTATCAGTTTATTCACGCCATTGCTGTTTCGTGCGCTCAAGATTGGTTCATATATCTATACCCTTAAATACTAAATGTCTTTAGTCAAAGCCAATTTGGACTCTCCATCAGGGCCTAAAATAAAGAAGAAAAGAAACGTGTCGTCAGAGCCTACTATGACACTGCACACCAGAGCTGCCACGGACGACATATATGATATCTTCAATGCACCTCTCAGACCAGCCAATCAGGATATCCAGAGTGAAGATGAAGACTATGTGTCCGATGACGACTACACCAGTGGTGCGGAGAGTACAGGCACCACCCGGCAGACCGGCACAAGTGAGGTTGGGGATGATGGAACTGCGGATGACAGGAGTGTTAGCGAGTGGTCTGACTTCACCGCTCGAAAACACATACCCAAGGTGGACGGCGAGAGTGAATATGCACCAGATGAAGACGAAGATGAAGATAGCCATAGCCAAACATCAGATTTGATGGATCCCAATGATGTGCAGCCGGCAAGCCACGAAGACGATGATTACCCGCCTACGCCTGAAGACTCACCCCCGCAAACTCGCACTCGGTTCATCCCGATCCCTCCAGAGGATTACGAGCCACCTACACGGCCGTATAGGGACCCGGCTGAGGTGGCTAATAACCGCTTACCGTTTATGACACCTATTACGGAACGAACGGAAACCTCAGTGGGTATGTACACAGAAACAAAGTCAAACTATTATACCAAAACTCCGTGCAAAAAGGACACATTAGATTCCACAGCTGAGGAAGAAGAGGATGAAGACGACGAGGACTTTGAACCACTCAGTAGCCCATTACGCGAGATTTTGAACGATGCTCGCTCACCGGTGAAGCTGGCCCAGCCCCAGCTGTCCAAATCTAAGCCTAAACCCAAGGCTTCTGTGACGCCAGCGATACCGAAAGGACCCATCATCCACGATGCACAATGCAACCCTGTCGACAGCATGGTCAGAGACGAGATTCTAGCCAAGGTTCATCCGCCTCTCAGCTCGTATGCTGGTTTTTACGATCACCGCAATGAAAAGAGTGATCGGGGCAACGAAATTCGTAAATTCGCGAAGTTTGTCGGCAAGAATGGCAAGTCTAACACGGATAAGACTGGCCCTCTTTGCAGCCCTGTGGTTCTCGAGTTCCCAGAGCTCTTGGGCGAGTACACTCTAAAGCGAGAGCTTGGTTCTGGCGCATTCGCACCGGTCTATCTCGTTGAGAATTCGTCACCCGAGGATGGCGATGGAGAGGACGGTGTTATTGAAATGGGCAAGGGTGCCTTCGCAACCCGCCACCGGGTGTCCCTAGAAGCACTCAAGATGGAACAACCCCCAACCGCCTGGGAATTCTTCATAATGCGTCTCGCCGCCGATCGCCTGGGCCCACAAGATCGTGCCACAGCTTCAATCTCAGCAGCGCACGAGATGCATCTCTACCAGGACGAGTGTTTTCTACTCCTCCCCTTTCACCCTCATCCCACATTGCTCTCTGTAGTCAACTTCTTTCGCGAGCAGCCATCGGGCATAATGGATGAGACGCTTGCCATGTTCTTCACGATTGAGCTGTTGCGCACCATCGAGGCACTACACTCAAAACATATTCTCCACGGCGATCTAAAGGCTGACAATTGCCTGCTGCGTCTCGATGACATCATTTTCTCCCCTTCACAGTCCCAGCCCCAAACCCAGGGACTTTCGAATCAGTGGTTTGCGGACGGCTCGGGCAACTGGTCGACACGTGGGGTGGTCCTTATCGACTTCGGGCGTGGCATCGACATGCGCGCTTTCGAGAAGGACGTGCAGTTCATCGCTGATTGGAAAACGACGAAGGAAGACTGCGCCGAGGTCCGCGAGGGCCGGCCTTGGACGTGGCAGCTCGACTACCACGGGCTCGCGGGCATTGTCCACTGCCTGCTCTTCGGCAAGTACATTGAGACCGTGCGCGCGGACCAGGGCGGCCTCGGCACGGCGGCCGGAAGAAAATACAAGATCCGCGAGTCACTCAAGCGATACTGGCAGACGGACATCTGGGGGGACTGCTTCGACGTCCTGCTCAACCCCGGCTCGCATGTCGAGGGCGAGGTTGAGATGCGGATGCCTGTCAACCGCAGCTTGAAGCGGATTCGGGAGCGCATGGAGGCGTGGCTCGAGGCGAATTCCGAGAAGGGCATCGGTTTGAGGGGAATGATCAATCGTGTCGAGACTTGGGCGAAGAGCAAGAAGCCTTGAAGGGATACCTATATGCATTTGCCTACTGTCTTGGCATCTCGTTGGACTGCTGGGTACGGCTTGTCGCGAATATTTGACATATGTTCCATGAAATTGAGAAGAGTTGGGGGAAAGAGGACGGACATAAGATATTAGACGTGCGGGTTGACGAAGACTTATTAGACAACACCACGGGTTTTCCCAAGGTTTGCCCGCAGTTACGAAGCTGATGAATAACGCATTTGATGGGGCGTTGGGGGCACGAGAACTTCTTTTTCATCGAGATATCCCTCATAAGTTCAATTTGAATATGGTTAATACTCTTCTTCTATAAGTCTTTTGTCATACGTGGGAAAGTCGACATTCTGTTATTATTAAATTTAATGTAGGCTACCAAACATTCTATCAATTTTGCTGCTAACAAAAAGTGACAAACCAAGCCTTTTTCGTCCCTATTTACATTTCCCATCCCAGACGCCAATGCTCGTCATCAAATTATGTACCGAGTTCTCCCCAAGGGTTATACACACATAGAATAGAGCATAAGACTTATTCTTTATACACAAGCCTTCTTCGTTCTTTGCTTGCAAACAAGTAGCCTCAATGATGATAACTTTGAAAATTTACTATCCAGATTCGGAATCTTCCTCAGTCTTCTTTTTCTTCCCTCTCGGCTTCGCGCTCGTCTTCTTCGCATCCTTGACGCCCTTGCGATTGACCTGATCCTGGATCTTGGCGCGCTCGCTAGCGCCCTGCGCCTGCAACTTCTCCTCTAATGCGGCGAACTCTGCCGTTTCAGCGTCCATGCCGATGAGGCTTTCAAGCAGTTTGATCTCGTCTGCCCAGATCTGTTTATCCTCGATGGTCTTGCCGTCCGGTCCAGGCCGGTCGATGGGCGTCTCGAGAACCATGGGCAGCTCAGCGAGAGAGTCGTAGTTCATGACATTGTGGAAGGCACGGAGACCGAGGAATCCGGTGCCGATGTTGGCGTGCAAGTCGCGGTGGGAAGCAAAGGGCGCCTTACTGTCGTTGAGATGGAGTGCTCGTAAATATTTTGTACCCACCACCTCATCGAATTTCGCCATTGTCGCCGCGAACGCCTTAGACGAGCGCAGGTCGTAGCCTGCGGCGAAAGCATGGCATGTGTCAATGCATACGCCGACACGGGTCTTATCGTCTATAAGTGCGATAATGTCGCGCAGGTCCTCAAATGTCGAGCCAACAACGTTCCCTTGTCCGGCCATGTTCTCGAGAACAGTTACGACAGTCTTCGTTGCCTTGTGTGCCTTGTTCAACTGGGCTGCAATGCGTCCAATCGCGGCGTCGCGAGCGTCGCCATTTGTATTGCCCGGGTGAAAGTTGTACAGCCTGATTCCTAGCAACTCACACCGCTGTAAGTCATCGAGAAATGCGCCGTATGCCTGATCCGCCTTTTCTTTCTCCACCTGTGCTAGATTTACAAGATAAGAGCCGTGTGGTAGGCAGTGTTGGTGGACTTCAAATTTGTGCGTCTTAGAGAGGTTATGAAACCCCTCCCGTGCTTCGGCAGTGATGGGTGGATTCTGCCACTTTCGCTGCGATTTCAAGAAAAGCGCAAATGCATTCGCGCCGATGTGGACGGCATTCGTGATCGAGTTATGCACGCCTGTTACACCAAGTCAGACAAGAGTTGAAGTATGCGGTTATGATTAAGCTTTGGCGCTGGTATTACCTCCCGCACTGCTGACATGAGCGCCAATCCGCATAGCCTTCTTCAAGGAAGCAATTGCGGTGCGCTCTGCGAGCGGCATACTATCTTCAGGTTTAGCTTTGGTTTTGGTTGCCCTCTGCTTCTTGGGCGCAGCAGTTTTGGGCTCTTCGATAGTGGATTGTTCCTCTTCCACCTTTGGCTTCACTACAGTCTTGCGCTTTTTCACTTGTTTAATTTCCGTGTCTTCTTCTGATGCTATCTCGGGCTCGGGACTAGTTTCGACAACCTTGCGCTTGGCGGCTCGAGTCTTAGATTCGACCTTTGAAATAGTGGTTTTAGTCACACTGCTTTCCACAATAGCCGCATTCGCCTTTCGAGATGACTTGCGAAGAGGCATTTCGCTACCCATGTGCTCCCAGATGTAATGGTTGGGCGCCGTTATGCACAATGCGAGTCGAAAGTGATGAGACCACAGATGTTGGAGATTGGAGACATGGCATCATCACCTAATGGCCGATAGTGGGCCCGACGCGTTCCAACGCGGCGCTGAGAGGAGCGTAGTCACGTGACATCGTCTTGTGTTAATACCTACCTCCTAAGGTAACCTGTGTCTGCTTTCATGTTCTTACAGCTTCTCTCCGGTAGTAACTAGACTGATACAGTACACTTTCCAAGACTCGCTCATATAATAGCATATGACACATAGATAGCCTCGGTTACGAGCTAATTCAAGTAAATTACATCTTTCGTGTATCTCCGTAGTGGTTGCGTAGTTGCAATGTTGTCCATGTCTTGATTAATTGTAGGTAAAGAGATAGCCCCCGAAGTGTTACCAAAAGTAAAATGATATAGTGGTGAAGTATTGAGACCAGCAAGCGGAAGTATCTGCGAGCTGTCAAGGTTGTAGCATTCTCAAACTGCTATAGAGAGCTCGTCGAGGCAGTACCAAAACACTCTTTTTTTCTGGGCAGATGGAGCCAAGCATACCCATTCTAGAGCCCGGCCTGTTCTCGTTATCGCATATCCTAGCGGAAAGATCCAAAGATCCTAAATGAAACTGCCAGTACGGAACAGCGTGAGAGTCGTTAGACGACACAACATGTTAGTTAATAACGCGGACAATCAGCCCTGAAGGCCCAAGTACGTGTAAGCGCAGCAATCACAGCCGGGGTACACCGGGTTCAATCTCTCTCACTGGATCATTTGTCAGTGATCTTACAGCTATAACACACATGTTGTATGCGTAAATAATAAATTACATAGCGGGAGTTGTGGGGAACGAAGGACTACTCGAACAACTGCGACGTACACTGGACCGAGGAGAGAACCGCAGAAGCCGACATCCACCGCCAGTTGTATTTACACTAGTCTAACTGAGGTAGAAGTACCATTGCGCGGTATTTCCTAAGCATTAACTTGCGGCTGTTTGACATACTTACATATAGTGCACACAAGGCCAGCCACCTCACCAATCTACCCGCGTAGTGTAGTCAGATGTCGGGTAGTGAAGGAATGCACACAATAGCTGAGTGCACATTAAGTCACTGTCATTAGTAGCTGCCCAATGTAGGTAGCGTTTTAAGAAGAAAGAAGAAGAAAGAAGGAGACGTTCAGGTTATAACCTGCAATTCCCGGCTAAGCATTGGGGTAGATGTGTCGTGGGGAGCAATCTAGCCACGATGTTGAAGTGAGGGGGAAATCTACCAGGAGCAGGTCCTTTGCATGCCTTGCGACTCAGGCGGGATTTACTCACGCGACCACTTGCAGAATACGGAAAATTTTCTTGAATCAATCAACTCAAGCTTTTGCTGAAGCTTGCCCCGGCGTCTTGGCTCGGTCTTGGGTGCAGCAAAACTGCAGTTGATGCGACCTTATCACGGCCTGCCGCCGTTCCCAACGGCGGAAGGGCTGTGCTCGGCTATGGCTTGGCGAGATGGCGTCTTCGTAGGGCCCAACGAGAGAGAGCGAGAGAGCCGAGGAGAGCCCAGAGAGGAAGGCCAGAGAAGGCCCAGTGAGCGGGAACGAGGCTTGGAGGCGCTGGAGGCTTGCAAGGGGCCCCGGCCGTTGTCAGGATACAGGCGGGCGAGCGGGGTCGTACAGAACCGCCCGTGGGTCCGTCTAAACACCTCACCAGGCCGTCTTTGGTCCCCTCGGTCCCCTTTTACTAAATCATCGCCACTTAAAGATTCTTCGACTTTTATAACCCCTGTTCTAACAAACAAAATCTTGCATTAGTGCTTTTGTCCCGGACTAATCAGTAGATCCAGATTCGCAACGTGCTCCCATATCGATCTCTCATTGGCTCTTTGGATTTTTGGCACGAGCCTCAACGCACCCTGCAGAAAGCTGCGAAGCACCGAAGCACCACTTCCAGTCTATCCAGTCTATCCAGTCTCGCCAGCTACTTGCAACAGTAGTACTCGACCATGCCGTCATCTCGGCTTGTCCTCGACCTCACTGCTAGCGAGCCAACACGCCTCGCGGCAGGGTTCGATTGCATCATAATGGCAGCTGCTCAGCTATCGCCATCACAATGCTTGGGTGTCTGCTCATAGACGATACCTCAATTAACTCGCTTAAGTCACGGGGAGTGCAGTCGAGGCAGTGTAGCCGACGTCGATTGGAGTCTGTTGCTACTGTATTTAAATGTATATCCATCCGAATACATAGTGCATAGTATCTCCGCGAGTCGTCGTCTAGTCTAGATCCACCAAACGGGGGTCCCTACATTAGGATTATGGCTCCTTGCGGAGTTGTGGTTAGGTGGTAGAGACCGAGCCCCCACCAACCCAGCTACATCGCGCGATATCCCTCTGGCTGATTCTTTCATACTGTACATGTAGGATGGTGTGTAGACAAGAATGAGTCGATCATAGTACCTCGAGGAGGCCGAGGGAGCGTGACGAAAAGTCTGATCGGGGTCTAGCCACAAATATTGACTTATATATGTGGGTGCACGCATATTAATTCTGAGTTAGGTTGGCAGTGTAGATACATGTACATCCATGGATGTGAAGTTCTATTACCACACATAATAGGTAGTATAAAGCGTGTCCCTCTCAAACTATAATCTTCGACCCCTTCTCATCATCTGTCTGTTTACTCCAGCTTGGGTAGTTAATTCCATCTTTCGTCTACTCATCTCCTTTCTCCCTTCCTCTGCTCCAATCTCCACTCCACATACTCTTCCTCTGCCACAAAGTACACTCACATTCGCTCACACATATTCTACTGCTCGTCCGTCAGGGCGGTGGTGTCTGTACGTCACCATACACAATATCCCCATTGCAGGATAAACCAGCCTACGTTTCCCTTCGCCATGGCTAGCTTTCTTCGCCGCCATAAGGAGCACGATCCTCCGGTTGGCGAGCTTCCCGTTCCCCATGGACCGGAGACTGGCCACGAACACCAACACTATCCCCGCCGAGTTTCCACAAGCTATGCCACCGACTACGAGAAGCAAATATTCTCACATCTACTCCGGCCCGATGATTCGTACACCCCAGAAGGTGTCTATTGGGCCGACCTTCCTTTTTCTCAACGCTTCGCCTTTGTCAATAAAGTCAGCTCACAGGAGACCAAGTCAGAGCTCAAGTCGATATGGGCCATGTTCAAACAAGATCCCCTCAGTCCTTTCTCTTGGTACTTTCGGAATTCCGTCCTTCCCGGCGCTGGCTTGCTCCTAGAAGGTTATGTGCTGTTTTCGATTGGAAATTTGCAGCCATTGTTTGCCAAAGTCTGGAAAGGCTGCTGGGGTACACATGAAGTGTGTGATAAGAATTGGGTAGCATCAGTGACCTAGTTAGTATTCCCCTTCCACAGGATTCAGACCCCCCTGCTACTAGCAGTATGCTCTCGCTTCATGAGCTGAATATTGCCTTTTCCGGCCATAACTAACTCCAGTGCGCAAACAGTTTAGAAATCATTGGTATCATGTTTGGTCAAACTGGCGTCGGCGTATGTCTTCTCCCTCGTGGTCCTCACTCGTTTCAGAGCTAACCATTACCTAATTAGATCATTGGCGACTGGATTGGACGAAGATGGGGCCTGATACAAGATGCGCTGATCATGTTCATCGGCTTGTTGCTGCTTACTGGTTCTTGGGGTGTTACGCTACAAGGATGGGTAATCCTCTATGCCTTCTCGTTATTCTTTTACGGTATAGGAGTTGGTGGGGAGTATCCCATTACGGCAACATCTTCCATGGAGAATGCCGTTTCAGCTGGCAAACTATCCACTCGGGAAGACCGTCTACACCGAGGTCGAAAAGTCACACTGGCTTTTCTGATGCAGGGCTGGGGCCAATTCTTCAATCAGATCGTCTTGACCGTTCTATTGGTGATTTTCAACCGAGGCACTGGTGGCGAACCGCCCTATAGCCAGTTTGCTGCGCAGTACACATTCCGAATCTCGTTTGCGCTTCCTGCGATTGGCACGTTGTGGCTTGTCTACTATCGTACCTATAAGATGAAATCCGCATCCAAACACCTCGAAAAGGCCAAGAAAAAGGCCAATGTGACAGGATATGACGTCAAATCACTCAAGACCACGTTCAGCAACTTCGGCGGTCGACTCTTTGCCACTTCTGCTGGCTGGTTCTTCAACGACGTTTTCTTCTACGGAAACAAACTTTTTCAGAGTAAGTTGAAAACTGTCTTTCAGGATATCTACAAGGTCATAAATTAACGTGATTACCCAGGTCAATTTATCAGCGTCATTTCCGATAATCCCGACTCGCTTTTGACAACCTGGAATTGGAACTTGGTCAATGTGGTTGTCTCGCTTGCTGGATACTATGCTGCGGCACTGTTGATTGACAACAAGATGTACGGCAGGAAAAACATGCAGCAGATTGGTTTCCTCGTCTGTTTCCTCGCCTTCGTCATCCCCGCTTTCAATTACGAGTACTATACGAGCCCAGCTGGAATCCACAGCTTTCAAGCTCTTTATTTTCTTTCATCTTTCTTCAACCAATTCGGCCCCAACTCAGTTACTTTCCTCGTTGCCGGTGAAGTGTATCCGACACAAGTACGTGCCAGTGCACACGGGTTTTCAGCCATGATTGGAAAGTCCGGAGCTCTTCTAGCATCCGTGCTTTACAACTACATCGACAACCCGACCAAGTTCCTCGTTGTGCCCTGGTTCGGTCTTGCCGGTATGCTCGTCACTCTGATCTGGCTTCCGGACACCACTGGCCTCGACTTGAAAGAACAAGAGCGTCGGTGGCAGTGCATACTAAACGGCAATCCCGAGGAGTACCACGGAATTGCTGTCCACCCCCAACACCTGTCGTTATGGGAGCGATGGAGGGGTGATGGGAAAAGCTACCACCCCGATCTTGACATGAAGGCCAAGATCCATGACCTCCGCGCAGAGTGGGAGGAGAGAAGGGCCACCAGCGACACCGAATCGGCAGAATTCGAAGACGACGATGAGGATATCACACAGGATATCCGTAATTACTTCGTTGGCAACTCTCCGAATGTTCCCAACCCGCTGAAAAAGGAGAAACTGAAGGAGGGCAGTTCAGCATCTGATTCAATCGACCACTACCCTGCTGGCACAGAAATTGATGTCGATGAGAAAGTTACGAGGTTATGAATGAAGGATCTGACTTGTTATATAATCTATTATGCATTTTTACGGCGTTCTGGTTTTTGGCAGGCTGGCAAAGCCTATTTTTTATGAGCGCATGGGCAAGATCATACAGTATAATAGTCTTATTTATTACCTCAGAATAAATAAAAGTCAGACTAGGAAATGAAGTATTGCCATTGGAATGACTATTGCCTAACTGTATCATGTCATTTGCTTAGATGAATCTATAGTATCATATGGGATATTACTTGAATAACAGGGCGCTTTGAAGCGTCTAGCCTAGATATTGTGTAGGATAAGCATGCTGGTATCAAAGGATAGAGGAATATACTGGTGAAGGCTGTCTACCTAGGTACCGGTAGTAAAGTTCCAAAGTCAGGTGATGGCGCGCGCCTGAACACGCCGCCAACCGCGTCCCCGGAAACTGCGCTAGCTCAGGTGCTAGTGCACGTCACCAAAGACGCCGAGGGGCAAACTCTCTACTCCCAATCCCAATCTCTCGGCAATACGACTCGTGAACGACTCCGGTTCTCCAGTTTCCATTTTAAAGCCAACCCACGGAATAGATTCTCCAACAGAGGGATTTGGTACGTGGGTTATACTTGTGCATTCTTACCTTGATCGTCGATTCAACTGTGATACGGTCCGGGCTTGTAGCGCCATGCCTACCAAATCGGCGACCCCTCGGAAACAACCAAAGCAATCCAAACTCAACTTCAAGCCTGCGCAAGCTACCAGCACGATACATAACGGGAAAAAGAACTCTACAAGCTCAAACGGAAACATATTGAATTTCTTCAGCAAGGTGGAAGTTGAAGAACAGCTATTCCTGTCGGAGTCCTCTACTGTAGTTCCTACACAGCCCAGGTCACCTACATTCGTAAAGAATGAAGATATATATGGCACCGAGAACTGCGCCCAGAATTCCTCATATGAAGACAGCCAGAAACCTTTTAAGCGACGTAAAATCAACCACGATGATGGGAATACCCTGCAAGCCGCCGGTGTGGAAGTGTCTATTAAAGGGGAAGAGGAGGCTATAAATGAAGATGAATTAGTACAAGTGCCTGTCCGACCAGAGCCAGCAAAACCGCGACGAGCGAGGGGTCCATTCCTGGACGACTCGGATAGCGAAGACGATGTAGCCGAACGAACTCTAAAGATCACTTTGCCAACACATCCCTCCTCACCCACAGAGAAGCCGGGTGTTTCTGTGCCATCAGCGCCGAATCTACCCGTCGATGAAAGTTGCCCTGACCCGGATGATGGATCCAATATGCAGAGGTATGAGTCTTGTGATGGCCAATTTGAGGATCTTGAAGATTTGGAAGGTCTCTTTGGTAACGACTACGACGACGAATTCGCTAATGATGGAGAAGAGTATCGTGAACGACGATTCATGGAAGAGCAGGCGAGACTCGAGGCTGAGGAACCAGGAGACTACATGGCGCAGGCTTGCCCTATTTGCAATGCAACTTTAGACGGTATCACACCAGACGAGGCGACTGTTCACGTCAATGCTTGCCTTGATGGCAATCCACTTCCTACACCAGCTACAACCTCTTCTTCACCTTTAGGGGATGGTAAAGTGGGCGCTCCCCAAATGAGTAAACGTTTTGCCAAAGCTGCTGTTCCTCGACCGGGTCAGGTTAATCCCATCAACCTTGGAAGCAGCACGAACAATCCAACGTCTGCTTTTAGCAAGCTAATGTCCGGTCATGCAGAAGACTCTGCCTGGGCTTCTGCCGCGGCAGCTGAACATGCCTCCAGAGGCAAGCCGGCGTATCAAAGAACATGCCCATTCTATAAGATAATGCCGGGATTTTTTATATGTGTGGATGCCTTCCGATATGGTGCTGTTCAGGGATGTAACGCCTATTTCCTCAGCCATTTTCACAGCGACCACTACATAGGTTTGACGGCGAATTGGACTCATGGCCCTATCTACTGTAGCAAAGTGACAGGCAGTCTTGTCAAAAACCAGCTGCGAACGGCTTCAAAATACATAAAGGAACTTAAATTTGAGGAGACGATAGAAGTGCCGGGAACAGGGGGTGTGACTGTCACTATGGTGCCAGCAAATCACTGCCCAGGAAGCTCTCTCTTTCTATTTGAGAAAAAAATAGGGAAGGGTTCAAATCCAAGAATTCAACGAATACTACACTGTGGCGACTTTCGAGCCTGTCCGGCACATGTTGCACATCCCTTACTAAAGCCTGACCTTGTGGATACAATATCAGGGAAACTCAAGCAGCAAAAAATCGATATTTGTTATTTAGACACCACGTACCTCAATCCTCGGTACTCATTTCCCCCACAAAACGATGTCATTGAAGCCTGTGCAGAATTTTGCAAGGCATTATCAGGGGATCCAAGTACAGCAGACGAGGCATTCAATGGGCTTAAACGTGAGAAGGGTAGCACAACAGTTAACTCATTCTTTACTAAAGAGAATGGTGATGCATTGTCATTAACAATTAAGTGCTCGGACTCTGATAGCGAAACTCGAAGCGATCTCAAGAACAGGCTTCTCGTAATTTGCGGCACCTACTCGATAGGAAAGGAACGTATTTGCAAAGCGATTGCGCAAGCGCTCAATACCAAGATCTTCGCCTCCCCATCTAAGATCAAGATCTGTTCACAGCTGGGTGACCCAGAGCTTACAGCACTGATGACCTCCAATCCTTATGAGGCGCAAGTTCATATGCAGATGATAATGGAGATTCGTGCCGAGACACTTCAGGACTACCTAGACTCATATAAGCCGCATTTCACACGTATCGTCGGATTTCGACCGTCTGGGTGGAACTTCCGCTCCCCTACCGCTACTGCGAAGAACGTCCCTGTAAACACATCTCCCGGCTCCGTCCCTACGACGTCTATATTGCATAGTGATGCGTGGAGGACGCGGTTTAGAAGCAGCGATTTTGTTGCCCAGCGTGGAAGCACGCGCGAGGCCATGTGCTTTGGCGTCCCATATTCCGAACATTCAAGCTTTCGCGAGCTCGCCCTCTTCCTCATGACTCTACGTATCGAAAAGGTTGTCCCAACCGTGAATATAGGGAGTGAAGTTAGTAGGAAGCGTATGAAGTCATGGACCGATCGCTGGCTGAGCGAGAGAAGAAAAGGAGGCATCGTGAAAGTTCTCGATGACGACGAGGAAAATCTTAGTGAAAAGCGAAAACAGCTTATAGAAAGCAAGAATAATATGGAACACGGAAAGCCTAGGCTTTGGGACGGCAAGGATGGGAAGGGAGGAGGTGTGTATTGGTAACTACTATTTCCCCAGGGCGACTAGTCTATATATATAGCGGGCGATCAATAGCATTTGGATGGGATAAGTAATAGCGCTGGGCCTGAATCATGAAATAGAAGCCCCTGGTATCAATGGCGTCGTAGGATATATAAGTTTTCTACTAAACTCTGAAATGAGAGCTCATGGTTCATGCGAAGTGCATCTAGCCATTCAAGAGCTGCTGCTGTTTCTCGCGCGTGGGTCGAGTATTGTATGCCAACAATGTCCACGCCATCTCCGTCCCTTCTAACCTGTACATTTTATGTGCGCGTGCCTTTCAAACCAGAGTTAAAAGAATTGGTACCGATGCCTTTGCTCGCATTGTTTCTCTCCTAAAATCCGCTGCGGCTTCCTGTAGTGCATCTTTCTTTGATTTCAGATTGTAATTCACTCGCTAGACCCCTTTCCTCGCTGTATGGCTTAAGACTAAGCAGTGATTGCTTCACTTCCCCTTACCAGCCTGGTTCGCGGCTTCTGCAACTAGTGTTAAAAAGGAACAAACTGAGCACCCGCAGGATGATGTTACTGACCTCTTCTCGTAGCGTCTTCTAGAAGTGGGACATCAACTGCGGCGGCTGGTAGGTGTACATATCGCACAACGGAGCCACGAATGAAGACGTTCTTGACGGAACTCTGAGAGTGGTGTTAGTAAACGATGGAGGAGATTGACAAAGCAAATTAAGGTCGATCGAAGAATGCGGCGACGAAAATTTCGTTGTTGGATACGTACTAGATGCGGATACTTGAGTTCATCAACGACTTGAATGTCGTCTAACTTGATGTTAAGGTATTGGTCGACGCTCTTGAGTGTGCCCCGAATCTGGATGTCGTTCTTGAGC
This sequence comes from Xylaria bambusicola, assembly GCF_022495145.1. Taxonomy (NCBI): domain Eukaryota; kingdom Fungi; phylum Ascomycota; class Sordariomycetes; order Xylariales; family Xylariaceae; genus Xylaria; species Xylaria bambusicola. The sequence continues at coordinate 174,395 of NW_025953578.1, forward strand.
TCGACTGTCACCTCATGGTCGATGAGCGTCTTGAAGAAGCTGGAATTTAGTTTTTCGTTAGCATGAAATGACATGCGTGGAACCTGGCCATAACAACGATGGAAGCACCCGGCGTAAAGCACAGTCTCGTACACTCTACAAAGCACAAGTTGACGCGCCGTAGTTCAAAGAGGCAGCCAGAACTCATCATCTCCGTGAACTCACGAGCCATAGCTCCTGTCAGAGCCAAGCCGCAGTCACATAATAGAGAGAATATATAGCATCAGGCCCCAAATGCCACCTCTCGCTGAGCTACTGTTTTCCAAACTAAGAAAGCAAACAGCTCATAGAGAACCAATTCATGCTGTCAGATGGACTGGGTACATGGTTGATCGACTGTTATGTCGATATGCCAAGTCCGAAAACCGTGTGCACTCATTATTTCTCCAATCTGCAGACGTGACAGAATGCCCAATAAAAGATCGCTAGAACGACAAGAAGGAAAATCGCAGAGGGAAAATCGCAAAATATTGGGCAAACAGAAAAGTCTCACCTGAAGAATAGCATCCTGTCATAAGTATCAATCAAGAGGCCTTACGATAAGCAGACGATTGATTTGGTAGATGCCGGCGCTGGGATTGAGACCTATGCTTTCCCTTCCTATGATCATGGTAAAGGTACAAGCAGGTCAGGTATCGAGAAAGTGGGCCCTCGGTGCTCAATACAGTCACGTGATAATTAAGCTTCCAGCCTGAGCATTGTAAAGTTCTTTATGAGCTTATCTTATCACCCCGCCAAACAACTACCTAGATCCATTGTACCTCTGTAAGTATAGGTATAGCTTAGGTATCCTCGAACATCCTCATCATTTAGTCGGATTGCCAATATTGGTATATCTGAGAATCCGTACTGCATCATTTGAACATGCATCGGTACAATGCAGCTACACACCACCAACATCTAGCTTTCACTGGCTTCGGTCACTTCATGGCATCGTTCCTAGCTAAGCCTCCATGCATCCCACTTGTGTATGATGAACTACCCCAAGTATATCTGATGGCTTACGATCAGGCCTGCAGATCTTAGCAGGGTGACTGCAAAAGCAGCGTCGTGCTCATTCGCAGGAATGAATTCCTTGCCCGATCATGCAAGGGACTAACAGCGCGTGGGAAAGAAACAGTGCGGTAATCATCCAAACTTCGGCTCCCTGCCATCCGCGTCAAGTCGGAGAGCCTGGGTTGTCCAAATATAAAACTAGGTCATATTCCGATATGACAGAGGATGACCTCGAGTGTCGTACGTATGTAAGAAGCGCCTCCCTCGGTGAGCTGAGTTTCAAGGGAGACGGATTGTTATCATTATCCGTGCAAGGGACGAGTCCTAACGTGGAACGCAAACTTTGCTAGCTCATAGCTGTGCTCATTCTGTCACAAGGGCTAAAACTTTGGTGCACTCAGTCGATATTCTCGTACTGCTAATGTCTGGAAGTAGGGATGACCGTCCGGCTTTCTGCCTTGCTACTTATTTCTCGGCTTGGCCGTGGGCTAGCCTGGAACAAACTCGTTGAACATGGTACCGTTGTGTGCGACTTGAGGATACACAAATATTCCTGGATATGCTGTGCTTCGCGTCTAGGTTGACGTAATGACTATTCCCGCTTGCACCTCGATTAATCGATGGGAGATAAGCTACTACATAGGCGCATTCGGATCCAGAGATGTGCCAATACATACCGAGTTTATCTACTAGGTATTAACTCAATAGGTAGCTCATCAATCGGGATGCAGCACATAGCTTCACGGCTGTAAATAAATAGAATAACCTCGGACACGGTGGTTAGAGTACGGTACACCGCCCAGGCGAGCTTACAGTAAGACATCGCCGCGGTCCTATCTGAGGACCCTCTATTCCGTAATAGGGAAGGATTGAGACTAAAGGCAGCTCCTCTTGAGATCGCGATGATGATGGTGGGGATCCGAACGCGCAACGCCTTGCGCGAAATCCCCATTAACCAAAAAAACCACCTAGAAAACAACTTACGGTACCGCAACACTAAGCGTGAATATGCATTGAGACTATGAAATCTCATTCTCTCACCACACTTCCACATAGTAGAATGTGCAGGCAGGATGGAGAAATAAAGTAATGGAGCTTTATTCTCGAGCACAATATGAGTTATCTCACTAATGCATGACTCGCAACAGGGCTGGACACTACCTACATACATACCTAATGTAGGTAGGTAGGTAGTGAAGTGGCTGATGGAGTTTCCCAGCCACCAAAGCGAAACTGGCGGGGGAGCGGTGTTTCAGCAGTTCTGCTGACCAACGTACGACTAATAGCAATCAAGCATTGACGTCGATATTAGCACAAGAGAGCTTGACAAGTCATACGACGCTTTGTGGTATACAAATGTATCCTTCCGTTCCATCGCCAGAGTAGGATCTTGTACCAAGCGGTAGTATACAGATTAGGTACGTCCATGGCTCCGGTCGTGGGACGGCAGGTTATGTCATGGGAACGAACAGAATTGATGCCCGAAAAGAAGCCGATTGTGTGTGTCGCTCCAAGCATCGCCGATACTACGAAGTAAGTAGCTAGCCTAAGTAAGGAATACGGTACCGAAACCAACCAACACGGTGTGCACCCAAATACTATGTATACTAACGTGGTAGCAGTCTAGGCTACCGGTACCTATTTACCTACCTACTCACATAGTACTTAGCATAACTGCCTGCTAGGTATTCAGGCTTGATGGATAGAGCGAGATTCGACGCAACGTAATAGCAATGCTAATATACTACTATGTAATATGCCGGTCTCTTAGGCGAGCGAGGGTCGGGCGAAAACAGCGGAGTGGGGAACTGTTACCCTTAAGCACGGAGGTACTTACTTAGGTAGACGATGTGGAAGCACGCCGCGATTGCATCCAAGCAGAGACAGACTCCTGTTGACGGGGTGAATGAGAGAGCCAAGCGGACGTTGACGATGCTGGCGCTGGCGCTGGCGCTTGATGATGATTATGACAATGATGCTGATGATGTTAATGATGCTGATGTGCGTCGCAGCCGGACAGGCGGTGGGTGATGTGATGAGTTCAGGACGTGCGTTGGCGGCGCTTGGAGGTGTCGGTGGCCAAAAAAACCTGTCTGGGGGGTGGTTTTGCGAGAACTCCCCAGAGAGAGCAGAGGCCCGCCCCCTTGGCATTGAAGCCCTGGGTAGCGCCCTGGGTAGCGCCCTGGATAGCGCCCTGGAGTGAGAGAGAGTGAGTGAGTGACGAGTGGGGATGTACAATTAGAGCATGGTGTAAGTACCCTACGCATTGGATAGTTCTGGATGGTCAGGTACAGCTTAGGTATCTCAGTACCTCAGCCATCCATACTGGCACCTCTCTTACCTCGGGATTACTCAAGTATCTGTGCACAAGAGTACCTGGGTAGTACCCATGTGCAGGTGGCATGCAATACCCGATGTGTCTAGGGCAGAGCCAAGAGATACCTGCACAGATATGTACTGTGGTATGGATGTCTTTGTGTAGGTAGGTACCTATCTCCGCTGGGTGCAGGCGGTGGAAGTATAGTGGCCCGGGCCGGAAGGATGGATTGGGTAACTGTCCTACCAACAGTGGCGTGGGACAGTACTCGAGGCACAGCGTGGTGGTACCTACTCCCACCTACCTAGGTACTTGGAGACTGCAGATCCGTCTTCTCTCTCTCTGTTCTCTCCTCTCTCTGCGAGCTCCACGGCAGGCCCCACGGCGAGATCTCAGCAGGCCTGCTGATTAGTCAAAAAACACGCCCCATTAAAGCACCAGGCCCCTCAGTGTATTTTCTTTGAAATTTCACTCGCTTCTGCCGAATTTTCACCAATCAATCTGCCCTCGCTCGCCTCGGTCCACCACTTGCCAGATTCCATCGAATCAGTTGCGAGTTTTTCCTTCCTCATCCAACACAAGACGAGCTTTCCCCCCTCCCCCCAGCGACACCTTTACCCATTCGTCTAAGTATTCCTGAAACTGAACACACCCTCGCCTCGCCAAATCAGATCCCGCCATTCGTCGTGGCTCACTATTGGATTGTATTTCTGGTCCTGAACTCTATCAGACACCCGGTGTTGCTATTGCTGTTGCTGTTGTTGCTTGCCTGTATTTGCCTGTATCTGTATTGTGTGCCTCCCGTACCCATTACCTATCGCAGCCTACTATACGGCTACCGCACAGACACCGGTAGATAGACCCTATCGCAGCAGCAGCAGCAAAGACAACAACACCCTAGGGTTTGTGTGGGCTGCGCGCCGCTTCGACGATCGCTGCCTCACCACCGCACCCACGCGTCTCGTGCTGTCTGCTATCCCTCTATCTAATCGCACTTTACAGAGATAGGCAGCGAGCTTGCAGGCCTAACAAAAGAAGAAAAAAGAAGAGCGAGAGAGAGAGAGAGCGAGGGATCAATAGAAAAAGAGGTAGTCTACTGTTCCTTTCCCCAGTCTACTTGCAGAAACAACCTGGAACACAGTGGTTGCACAAGATTTCTACTTGGCTACATGACCCTCTCCGGCCTGTCTGTCAACCACGCCCAAAATTGAAAGAGATATAAAAAAAACAAGTCTTGGTCAAAAACAGGGTACCACAACATCACTGCGACGCGAGCCTGCGACAATTCGCAGCCCTATAACCTAGGCATCTTTTGTCCCGCATACAACTATCTATCTACTATTAAACGCATCGGACATCGCATATCCAATAGCCACCTCTTTACCAACTGAGCAGCATCTTGCTACAATAAAATAAATGTGAGTTTATTGATTTCGCTTTTCACATCCAATTCCTACCTACCTACCTAGCTCTGGACTCTGACTGTCATCGTCGTCTCTGGCTACTTCCCTTTTTTCTGTTGTCAACTTGTACTAGCAGCATTGCGTCTTTATGCGTCGACCCTTTTTTGTTTTTCTCGAATCAATTTTCATAACACGATACCCCATATTATTCCTTTCATCTGGATGGGACTCCAGACCCAACCTGGGGTTGCTCTTGACCAGCTCCAGCCACTCAGCGGCTCAGCGCAAAGACGAAACGGCAGGGTCTTGGACAGACCCGACAAACCCACAACCCACATTCCCTATCCAATGTACTTCGCTCCGTTATTATTTGACCCTCTTTGCGACGAGGTTCAGGAGACCTATCAATGCGAGCAGTGCTCCTCTCACCGTTGCCATTGGCTATTGCCTTGATATTGAATATCAGGTGATTGAGACTATCTGCGGATTGGGTTCATTTGATCTTGCCAGTGCTTGATCAATCAAAGCGCCGCTGCCTCTCTGTCTTGAGGATCGTCGCTCACTTGGGACCCTCAACCCTCGCGACTTATACTCTACAAGGAGTAAGTGGGTGAATGCATTCCGTCCGCCCTACGCAATGCCCCGAACCACCACCAGCGCCCCCGGCTCGTCGGTACCGACAGCTCTCTGTCCAAGTATCCATTACTGTCCCATCTTGTCTTACCTGCGCTGTACCGCCACGGCCTGCCCGCAAGTGCTGTGCGGTGCTGCCTAGACATGCCTAGCTATGTTTAGCTATGCCTAGCTGTTATGCTCTGCTCGAAGATGCGACTTCGAGATGTACCAAGGTACTCCGTGCAGTGTGCCCTTTACCATGCCGACTTGAACATGGGCAGGCGCCATCTAATGCTGATCTGATTCCTTCCCTGCCCTTATTTCTTCTGCCGTTGCCGTCATGTCTGTCTGTGCCCTACTTGCTTACGCTCTGCTTCTTCGTGGCCCAGCTAACGTCGTTATCTTAAAGACGGCCTAGACATCCACCAGTTTGGCAACCCACAGGGTGAATCCAAGCACTCGGGAATTCGTTTGGAAAAAGGTATGCACTTTTCCCTACTCTCTTCCACACCAATCCACCCGGCCACCACTTCCCTTTCCCCATCTGCTCGTCTGCAACGATACATGCACACACCACCAACTGCCATGTCAACTTGTTCTTCGCCCACTACGGCAATGTGATAATTGGATTACCCTCTTTCAAGTCGCAAACTCCTCCACCTGGGGCACCATCCATCCGTTCTTGCGTAACTTGCATCGGGCCTTCCCTTTTCTTTCCTTTGTCCCTTTTTCTCTCCCACACCCTCTTCCCCTGGGTGCAGCCAAGTGCTCCATTATCTCCCAAAATGAGACTATCCATCTGCTGTTTGACCTGTGGGAGAATTGTATGCCATGCGCTCCCCAGCCAATCACCCCAGCTCAAGCCCTGAAATGTTGGATAGCATGTTTCTACTGTAGTCTTTTGCAGCCCGACTTTTGCCCTAATCGTCAGGCCCCGTTTGTCAGGCAGGGCCTGCTTACTTCGCCTTGCGCGACGGCCGGTCCAGATGTTGGTCCTCCAGTTGCGCTGAGCTGGTCGACAGGGTGGGCCTGGCTCGTGCATATTCCGTCATGCATGCCAGCGCATCAAGTAGTGGTCCAGCGCGAAAGAACCAGCACTGTCACTCACCCCCGCCTCCCTCGCATCGTCCGAGCTGCCCTCATATACTTATTACACTGTGTCTAATGCCTCTGGTTGGATAGATCCCCACAATCATATAGCCGTTGCCAGAAGCTCTGGAATCAAGACCTTGAGAGAGCTGTTTCGCCAAAACAGACCTATTTGCCATTGGTGCTGCATTGGATTGTTCGAGCAGCCTTGCACATCGCCGAGCACTCACGTGGTCGTCATACTTCCTTTTAAGCCTGAGAGTCTGAGGTACGAGAAGGTCCGCCCCGCAAAGCCATTCTACTTGCATATGCCGTAAAGGCCGGCCACCTGCGTGCACCTACCACATCACCTAGTGCCAGCGCATCCACGCATATCCAATAGATTGGGTCGCATCCAAGCCTACCTCATCGCGGCTACCCAAGTGACGAAAGACCCTCCCAACGCGTTGTGCCCTATACCAGTCAACCATCCCACCCTTCATCTCGAAGCACAGGACAATCTAACAACGGGTGCCATAAGGGTTATAATTATACAGAGATCTTACGCCACGGATTTAACAGCAGTTATCGAATTGGAAGCTTCAACTCAGACGGCTTCCTAAGATCGAAGGAAGCAGGGATATCGAAGCTCGAAGACTGCAAGCTTCTCGCCGCCAGTTCGCGCGCCATCCATCGCCAATAATGATGGACTACGCGCAATATCAGCAACCACCACAGACGGCGCATTCTGGTTACACGAGCTCAGGTGCTGGAAATAACATCACATCTCCTACAAGTCACAGCTTACACCAGCACGGTGTTCAAACCTCACCTATCCTTCCCTCGCAACATCAAACTTCGGCACCCGGACAAGGACACAATATGTATCAGACACAGTACGGCGTACCTCAACAGAGCATGCATTATGGCATCCAGGCCGCTGCGATGGCCGCAACCGCTGCTGCAGCTGGTGGAACGGGATACTCCAGCTACATGCCGCCCGACCCCAATATGACACAAAGCTCACCGAGGATGGCTGCCGGTTCGAAGAAAGAAACCCGGGATCCTCGCTCGCCGCAGCAGATGAATAGTGTTAACCAGCTTAGTCAACGACGAATGAGCCAAGTCACGAGTCCAGGAGTACCCAATGCGCCTATGATGAATCACACGGGCCCTCGCTCAGGCGTCGCCCCTCCTATGCCACCAGGCCAGACGATGCAGCCTCCGCAATCCCCAGAAATGGCAGCTGGCGTTGAAGAGTCGCCACTCTATGTCAACGCCAAACAATTTCACCGCATATTAAAAAGACGAGTCGCCCGTCAGCGCTTAGAAGAGGCCTTACGCTTGACAAGCAAAGGCCGAAAACCATATTTACATGAATCTCGACATAATCATGCCATGCGTCGACCTAGGGGTCCTGGCGGCCGTTTCCTTACTGCGGAAGAAGTCGCCGAGATTGAGCGTAATAAAGCTGCTGGGGAGGACAAAGATGGCACCAGCGGAGAACCAGCCGATGCTAAAGTTGGCTCAAAGAGGAAATCTGAAGCAAATTCAACAACACCCAATAAAAAGGCCAAGACTACAGCTACAGAAAGCCCCGAGGATGAAGAAGAGGAAGACGCTGAGGACGACAGCTAGTACAGGTGGCCTTGTGCCACACCAACATTTGCTTTGTCAGCCATCACGATGTTACGACTTGTTTGATTCTTGCTGCCTATACCATTTCTTATCTGGCTCTTCTCGGGGAGATGGGAATCATGGGAGGGAGTCATTCGGAAACGACGGAGCGTTGTTTTTATACTGCTTTTGAAAGGAATAAGCCGACGCGAGTTGGTCTTTTCTCTCGTATATGGGACCAGGTTTCCCCGTGGTGTTTCAACAGCATGTCGGCAGGCGCCGGGACATTCGCTCTCGATCTTTTCCTAAACATTTTCCCCATCGCTCGCGCGATATGTTCCGCCTCTCTACTTCATATTCGTTTAATTTTGTTGCATAGTGTCGAGACCCTGTGGGTAGGTTGGTAAGAAGCAAGATTGCAGGATGAAACGCGATGAACGGAAGGATACCCCACTACATTACACTTGCCAGTGTTGAAGTACTTATTTAGTCTTTAAACTTCTTCGATTCATGTCTACTATGTTGAGCCGGGTGGCAAATATGTCTTTTTCGGTTCTCTTTTACGAGGGTTCACACACAGAGAGGTCCGGTTACCAATGTCTGTTCAGCGTGTGCTTGGGAGGAGGGCAGGGGCGTTAAGCCGCCAGATTTGCCAGGTCAAGGAACATATCTCGAGACAGCCAACAGTTACAGCAGCAACGGCGACAGCAGACCCATTCGAATTGGAAAAAAAAAGGGTGGCATACCAAAGCCATTAACATGCTTACACCAGGATGGAAATAGACACTTCACTAGCAATCCGTCACCGGATGTAGGAACAAATAAATGATAACATGAAATGACCCATGATTTTCTACATGAGTTGAGCCGTGGTTCTAGTCTATCACTTCTTGACTGGTTCAAGGGATTGAATGACGTAAAAAACGGAGCAGGGTTAACCAACCAAGCCAAATATGCGCCGTCAGCTCTATACCACCTATTTGGTTTTGTAGACTGAGCCCGCTCCGCTTCTCCATCTACGGCTACGTGTATGCAACACCTCTCCCAGTAGATGACAACAGTACCTATATTCGATCAGTGTTATATAGCTTGCCTCCCTACGTATTCTCACTGCTACTCATACCTGCCTTATCGCTAAGCTTAGACCCTCTTCCCCCCACCTCTATGGGTTGGACTCTGCAGTACCGATTCATATCCATCGATCGGGGCCTAAAATTAGGCCATTTCGCTTGCAAGGTCTGACAGACTCGGCGTGCCATTCGTCTACAAAACACCACGACGCTACGACGATGCCGCGGGGCGCATATTCATGCTGTGCGGTACTTACTGTGTCATTGTCTCATCTACCTGATCCCGACTCTCTGGCCTATAGGTAGTGTATGTTCGAGATGAGTGTTGTGAGGTGATCGGAAGGGAAATCGAAGAGGTTGGGCCCTGTCCAGCCGCCAAGAAGCAAAGCTCAGCCGAAACACCTCGGGGCGCATCCAGCAGGTGTTGGTTCTGCGGGCGCTGTCGTTGCATATCGCATATCAGCCCAAGGGCAGTCATCTTCTCTCACTTACATGTGTGTGCGACCGTAGCTCATCTACTGTGCAGCTGTACATGTTACTGTTACAAAAATTGCAGGGGACTAAAAGGACAATTAGTACCTACCTCGCCCGTTTGCAGGGGGGTAGAGGCACGCATTTCTGACTGCGACATAACGAGAGAGCGACTCAATCCGAGACAGGTTTTGTTGCTCATCTTCCATCTTCCATGCACCGCCCTTCCAGTCAGCACCGGTAATAGCCGTTGCGGTATAGGCAGGCGGGCTAGGCACAGCATGATTACCGCTACTGAGTACTACGTAGGTAGGTCCATGGAAAATGTAGCAGAGGGAGGGGCTCAACGTCGTCCTCCATAACGGCGGTGAGCCAATTTTTATCAGCCAGGGCTCTTCAGGACCGAAGACCTCCGTGCTCAAAAGCTAACTCATCGGGTAGGTAGTATACTTCGCAGGTCAGAATATACCCAACAGGGTCGAGGTGGTATTCCAGCAAGCAACAGAAAGTCGGTGTAACCATGCCTCGCAGCCGACGGGTTTGGCCTTTGCTCTTTTTCTCAACTATTATGCTTACTACCTGCCGTATGTACCAAGTATCCTATTGCTACTATCCATAGTATATCCATATGTGGTATATTGCGTGTATGTTACGATACGCCATCACTGCACTATAGAGCCGGCAGAATTCTCGGTGACGTCGTTCTCCCGATCCTTACCTCGTCACCTTTCCCTTCACTTGCCACGGCGGGCAGGCCAGGGATATACAGTGGTGAAGGTGCTAGACGTACGAAGTAGGTCCTGCATCCATCAGAAACCGTCGTCCACTACTTGAATGGGGTGGCGCTGTCTTGTTTTCCTTGCGTCGTTTCAACGTAGGTAGCGCCAGAGAAGGCAGCAAGCATAAGGCGACTAGCCAAGGTAGCGGTAGATACGACAGTATGATTGACAATGCTACCGTACCCGTTTTGCCGTGCTTCACATTTAACATCTAGGATGGCATGAGGCTCAATGGATTAGACAAGCAAAACAACAAGATCTCTGTCCCAGGTCGTTGTCTGCATGGCGCAATAGTCCACTCCTTGAGTGTCGCCGCATCCTGTAAGTGGCCCAGAATCCTCACGGCGGTCCACGACCTTTTCCCATTTTAAGAACCGTTACGGTCCTATCGTGGGCGATGCCCTCTTCTGGGTTGCCCGTTTCTGTTGTAGGGTGGATGGACAGGCCCGACGTTGCATGAGGTGGAGAGGAGGGGCTCGTCTCAGCTAGTGGCTGGCATGACGAGTGATAGACGATGCGCCATACTTCAATCCGGGCACGAATCAGGGCTCAGATGGTCACGGCGGCACCTGAAGTGAAGCCCGACGGTCAACAAAGTGGCGGCCATCTCTGCCTGGCGCTCCAGTCTACCTAGTATACCTATTGGTGTACCATAGCATACACAGATATATACTTCACTTGCGGTTTGAGATGGAATACGATTTAATCCAGTGTTTTCAGAGACTCGGGACTCGATGAAACGTGTTGGGTTTGACAACAGCACCTCTTGGTTAGTACTATCGAATAACTAACGTTGAGTTAATGCTAGTTGAGTATTGAGATTCACATGCATCAATTTCCGAAACGCCACATTTCTCGAGTTACGAGGCCATGATCAACCTCTGTCCATCTTCTTTTCCTTGATTTCCGAAATTGTTCGCTTCTCAAGTCTAACGGAACCCAGCGGAATCCACCGCCTTGCCGAGGGATTTAGTGTAGAGCTCAGCTTATGCTATTTCCGGGCCGAAAACTTCCGCCGCTGGCATCGACTTTTTATCTTCATTACAGGCAAAATGTCCGACTGGGCACTGGCACAAGTAGTCGTAGTAGCGTAGGTCTACTGTAAGCTAGTGTACGTCTTTGTCTTCAGTCTAGAATCCTAAGACCATCACCTTGGTTTTTCAGCCTCAAATAATCCTTTCACCTTCGCGTGATCCCAATTTTCGACGTCCTACCACACCTCGCGACGAGGTCCACCACTTTCCCAGAACCGCAACGAGCTTACCCCGGTCGGCCTCGACAGAGTTCAGGCGAATGAGAATCATTAGATGCGTCTTCTGCCGTCTGATTCGACGTCAATCCCCCAGATCTCATCAACTACTGGAAGTAGATGTCCACACCAATCGCGCTTAACACCACGCTTGTTTCTTGTCCCTGAAGCTGTTTCCCGCCGTCAAAAGTTGGAGGGGGGGATTTGCCGCCGACTGGATCGATTCCGCTCCGATGCAACGGGGTGAAAACACACTAGAGTTATTCAGTTGTAGCAAGGGACATACATGACATCCCCCCATACTACAAACCATCTACACGTACCGGTAGTAATACTGTACCCATTAAATTACCTGTCCATGCCTCTTTGTTGTCTTGCACGTCCCGTAAAATCGCACATGGTGGGAATGGCCAGAGGTATGATGCTTATCTCGAAAGTTTAATTGTTTTTGTTTTTGTTTTTCCCCAGGCTTGCTGAGCACAACACCCATGAGAAGACGACTATCATTACTTGTCCCATGGTAATACTCAGCTTGCTCTTCACATCGCTATTTAACCATTGCTACGCTACATCTAAGTACACAACGCACAATAGACTACAGCCCAAGATAACACAACAGAGCGCCATGACCACTAATATGACGAGGATGGCTCTCAGCTGGATAGCCAGTAAGATTGTTCCCGGCACGAATTCAAGAGTTTACGGAAATCAGCTATCGCATTATTTTGTCTCCATCTTTCCCTCAATACGACGCGATGTTGTGTCCTAGGTTAGGGCGACCAAGCGGCGTGGGCCAAGACGACAATTTTCGGCCCCATTCCGGAAATGATAAACTAAGTACTTCTTAATAGGTAATTCATTCTCGTTGCTACCTGCTTCTGACCTGCCTAACTTACACGCGACGACCACGCCCCAGCAGGCGTACACTACACTACGTTACAGAAACCCCTCGTGACATGTGAACGGACTCTGGGGAAAGAATACTTCCCCGTGCTTACTTATTGATTTCATTTCATTCTTATTAGCTTTTTCCCACTCCTTGTTCTGAGGAACGCTCGGTGTTGTGACGGCCCTGGCTGAGGCTGATGAGATCGCCGCCTCTTAATCTCGCTTTTTCTAAGCAACAAGTAAGAAAACCTGTTTACTAGTGTTGATGTTGATGAGGGTAAAGGTTTCCATAGCTTTATCGTCTCGTATCGCAGATGGATTGGGAGCCGGATATGCGGGATTATGGCGCCTGTTAACTGGTTTTTGCTAAAGGCCTTTGAAGTATCAGTAACATTGGGTATTAATATTATCGATATACTTGGCGTGTAATGAGGTATTGAGTGTAACGTGGTTCGTTTCTCGGTTCGTGGCTTGTTAAGATTAAGACAGTTAACTAAACAGTGGATGCCGTTGACTGTCCAAGACGCTCATTAAGTACTAATGATAAACTACCCAAAAAAAAGGTCATTTGTCGATTAGTAATATCATTGAGGCGGCGGATAGCCAGCCTGAGTTGAGTGGTCTGCTCGCATACCACGTCATAGAACGTTGTGTAATATATTAGCTTGGGGAACTTTTCAGAATTTTCCAGTCGTTAATGGTTGAGGCGCTCAGTCTTAAGTGGCGAACAATGATATCGTGGTATGCAGGCGCTAAGTGCTAGGGGATGTTGTCTCATGGCGAGGAGAAGAGAGGCTTGTCTACAGTTGGGTATATTGTTTTAGTCTGTTTAGACTTGGCACTTTAATTCCAATCTTTCACTTGCCCAAATGATATTGCGGATGTATATATGGAATATCTACTCTGTTACATTAATTTGTATGGGTCAGAGGGATTATCAACTATATGTTACTCTCGCAACAGTTCTATACTTCCAACTTTCGGGAATTCAATCTTAGAGGCACTAGGTTCGGCTAAGAGGCACGTTACTATTAGTTAGTAATAGGTGAGAACAAAAGCACTACGGGTTGATTAGCTACGTGACCATTGAATCGGTATCTTAGCTTTTGTTCCATATTTAGGGTTCGAAGTGATAGCATGCTCCCAGAGGAATGTGAAACGGATGCAGGTTAGTCTGTCGGGTCGGCCTCGAACCAATTCAGTTTGAAGTGGTGAAGACAACAATGCTACATCCAGGATTTGCAGAAAATCACTCAACCGAATCACCCATTCCTTCGAACGAAGGCAGTATCATCTCATTTCAATATAAACCTAGGATTTGCGCTACACATTATTTCCCCATTTATCTTTCATTGATTGTGCAATGATCAAAGTGGGAAGATCGTAGACTCTGTGTTTTCCGTAGACCTCAAGCTTTACATATTACTGATTAGCCTGGAAGTGAGGTTATCATCTTAGTTTTGGAACTGCGACACGAAATCAAACTCATCAAGTGATAGTCGGACTGCTTACATCAGGACCTGCCACACTTTCGGACCTTTTAGATACTCCCGGTCCGTTCGAAAACGTTATTCCCCTCACAGTTAATCTACGGCAGCAGTTTAATATTCGATAATGCCATCCAATGTCCAATACTAATGCGTGAGCGGCTTGGTTCTCGAAGCTAGTCAGCTAAGCAACATTATGAAGGCATCAACTACAACTGAATAGCAGTTTCGACAATGTGGTGGTCGTTTCTGTTGCACCGCTCTGGACATTACATATAGGAGAACCTGTTTCAGCACCGCTAGATTATTAGCAGTTAGATAGGTGCGACCAACGAATCCCCGATATTGAACAGCTTGCTTTTGTCATCCCTTCAATTTGTTCTCTCTTCTAATTCTGTTTCTCTCAATCTTTTTTCTTCATCTCCTATTTCCCATAGTTATGAGTTATAGTGAACTCAATGTATACAGTTATATTATAGATATAGATGAGAATGCAAGTACAGTATTATCAAATCAATGGTTACATACGGCGTGTCATTGAATCACACCAGGCTGTAGATCTCAATAAAGTATGATTCTTTTGACTCTATAATTATTATATGTTTGACAGTAAGGTTCGAAACTAAGATGAGCCGTCGCGATTCGTTTCCTCGCTGGCGGCGTTTTACGTTGCTCTACGCTATGCAATTTGCATTTACATACGTCCAAATCGATGGCTTCCCCAACTTGCATCGAACCGAATTACACTTCCTGCAATGTCTGACTCTGACGTGAGAGCGTAGAGTGGGGCACCTCTTGTTACCTACTGCAATCCGCTCATCTCAGCTCAAACCATCACTAAAACCTGACACCTCTATGAAGAAGTGTGACACTATTAATCATGAGTAGCGGGCGGATCTCATCGTGGACCAGATTTAAGCTTCCCGCCAAATCTCTTGGGCCACACCTTTTCAAACCCTTGGCAGCAGGCAATAATGATCGCCTACATGACGCCTATTATGGCTCAATAGCTGAAGCAAACGATGAGCACATGCTCGTGGTCATCTGGGAGTCACGCGAGGATTTCGCAGCATACAAGGACTCTGCCCAGTACCATGAACTCATCAGCAATCTCAAAGCGGACACAACCTCTACAGAACCGTCTACTCATATCGTCGATTTCGATAAGATAGCTTTCTGGTGGCGCTTCGGACCAAACACCGAGATCCGCACCGTGTATTTCCCCGCTCTCATCCCGTCAAAGACGCGCGATGCCGTGACACGCCTTAAAGGCCTTGTTTTAACAATGGGCATTGGCATTGATGGTAGCAAAGCCCACTTCTCTCCATACAACGGCGTGCCCACTTGCGGTTGGGCAGAGGGTTCGCAAATTTGGATGAATCAAGACACAGTCGCCTGTTTATGGTGTCACTACTGGAAGGATCGAGAGGTTGAAGAGAAGTTTAAATTGACGGAGACGCGGCCTCCCAGAGATGGAGAGGAAGACAAGATTCTGATACTAGAAGCCTTTGAGAGAGACTTGAAAAGTTGTGGCGCGCTAGGGTGGGAGGATATTCATGTCGACTTCAAGAAAGTACCCAAGTCTGCTTGACGCGAGGCAATATGTAAGCCTCTCTGTTTAGGACCCGAGGCGAATAAGCCACATTGAGCACTCGTTACCAAATTGAAGTTGTTTATGATTCTACCCTACTTCATAACAATCTAATACCTGCTGCCTGAAAATGTGCTTTGAAATACAATCTAAGCCCTCAAAAATAAGCGTGCTTATAATATGGTTGCGCATATCCTCCATTTTGCGGATCTAAGCCACCCAAACACCCTGTGGCAGGTCTTGCTTGTACAGCTGGAATCTCGCCAGCATACTCACGTAATCCCCTGCAGATCTCTTCGGGTTTGCTGGTGGCGGCCTGTTTGCCGATTTCGAGTTGGCAAACGTGAATTGCGTGTTCTGTCCTAGAAAATATGCTAAAGCATAAAATGTGTAGGACTCTGGGTTTTGAATAGCTTTTGTTGTCCCAAATCTTACAATAGAGTTCAGGTTGTCTGTTGATGAAATTGTTAGCTGGAGTTTTCGATACTACATGGTTTCTCGTTATTTACAGCTATGATCTGGTGTCGCTTTAGTCCCGAGAACGAGGTGGAACATCTCATGGAATAGTGTCAAGGAGTGAACTTGTAATGTCGAGACCGAAACCTTTTCCTTTGTAACTGAAGGGACATTGGCAAGAGTATCTCCCTATTACACACACGAGAGTCAGTAATTGCCAGATAAAGAAGGGGTTCTGCTCATTTTTTGGGAGTATGCAGGAGTAATTAATGAGGCCCAAAAACTGCCTGAATGGTAGAAGTATAACTCCAGAGAACTAACCTGGGTGCCTAGAAAATTGCCGATACAGAGTGTAATGGTGCTCGGAGCGGTTTGATCTTGGGTCGCTGCTAGATTTTCACTATCTGAGCAATAGTCCCCAGAGTCTGCCTTTAGATATTGTCGAAGGTCGTCAGACCAGAAAGGCACTTGGCATAATGATCAGACAACACCCCAAAGAGTTAAACGAGGAGAGACCGCGTACCTAAGCCGGTCGTATCCTTTGGAAAGACGTCCTGGACTTTCTTTCCATCTACACGTGGGAGTCCAGTTACGTCGTCGAATGCTACATCGTCCCATTTTTGCTCTATATAGGTAGGTCAGTATATTCAGTGGTTGAAGAAATGCATTATTTTTGAATCCTTGCCTTCTAACCAGTCTGAATTGCAATAAAGCCTTGGCTTTCCTCCTGGAGGCACGCTTTTCAGGTTGAGAACATCAACTACTTGGCCGATTGGTCCTGATTGAGTAAGAAATCAGCAAGCTCCATTTCGAATGTGCTGAAGAGATGGCAAATACCTCCGGCCTGTGTTGCATCATCTTGGGGGCCAATACTGAAGAATGTCTTCAGATACTTCCTACTATCTTGGTCTGTAGCTGCTGCACCAGTTGAAGCAGAGTTTGCCAGAGTCACGGTATCTGCAAACCATCCGTCAATGTTTTTCCCGTCGCACCCTCCCTTCGTGGTGCCTGACTTGATATCAAAAACATCACCAACAGAAACCCCCTGGGTTACTGATGTGAGTATGCCGAGAATAAGGGCAATTGAAACCAATGGTGATGTGGACGACATATTTGTGAGTGGCTTTGAGTCGATCAGGCAGGGTGTGCAGATAGTTTCTCGCAGTTTAACTAATAAAGCAGTTGGTAATTCAAAGACTACAGATTCATATATATGAGGATAAAGGACCAAATCGAGCGTCCGGAAATCTGCTATATGTTAAGGGAGTGTCGTACCTACAACTTCAATCCCTTCTTCACAACTAGTTATAAGCTAAATAACATAGGTCTGTGAGACGAATGAACCTCGATACCACAGCCCAGTCAACTCAGCTTCTACATAGGGTAACTATTCCTACAGCCTCCTATATTACGTTCAGTCTTGGTGGGATGGCGCCAGATCAAAGTTATGCAATGTTTCATATTAAAATAGACACAGCACAATCTCACTTCGCCGTTACCCCAAAGTGAGAAAACTGCATGATTAAGCAACTTGGTCAGCAAGCCACCCGCTCGGACGAAACTCAAAGAGACGACGCAAATGGCTTTACCGGTTATTTGCATTCCTATGGAATGTCTTTCCTAACCAAAAAAAAAAAACTATTTCACCGCGAGCGATCACCCGGCCTCGACTGGCTGAGATGGCCGTGGCCGAACCCGAAACCCCGGCTGCATGGCACCGCCTCCCTGTAGGATGTCGCAGTCAGGCCTAGCCGACTCGCATTGCGAAGTCCTATAATAAATCCAACATCCTAAAGGGTTGTAAGTTGCACTCGTGGCGGCTTAGTCACGAACCCTAGTGATTTACTCTTCAATGCAGAGCGCCTGATCAGCTTGTTTCAACTCTATTATCGCACGTCGTCAATTTAGGATCAAGGAGAGTCTGAAGTCATCCTCGCGTTGTGAATGGCGTCACCTGCAAAATAAAAATAACCCAATACTACGGCTTGATCAGATGGTTAATACGGAAATAGCAGGGTTGAATACAGCGAGACTCAGGTTCCAGATATATGTTCAGGGACAGCCTTAAGGCGTTGAAAGTTCGATGTCTTTCAGATATTTAACATTGGCTTCATTTGCTTGTTCCCCATAAACATAAAAACCAAATCGAATGAAATAACTCCCACAATAAGAAATATGATTTGGCTTCAGCTTCCTCTCTTATATTTTCTCGGTTGCATTAGCATCGTCGCTGGAGCTCACGCCGAGGAGTATCGCAACATAGCAGAGAACAAGATTTATGTGCCACGAAGAGCGCATCTAATTCAGAGGCAGTCAAACGCGACAAGCTTCTCGCAGTCACCTTCCCTATCCATATCAACTTCATCTCTTCCAAGCTCATCGTTCACTCCGAGTTCATCTTTCCCGTCTACTTCCTCTGTAACCCAGTCAACCTCATCCCCAGCTCAAGAATCTTCGTCCCAAAGCTCAGTGCCTCCATCCTCTACACCACCAACGTCATCAACTACCTCCGAAGGTTTGCCGCCGTTGACTACTTTTCCGCCGCCAACGAGTGTTTCGACATCGACTGTGTCCGTCACTACTGCCACTCATACCAATGTCGACGGGACTGAAGTGCCAATCCTTTTTGGATGTTTCTTTTGCCCTGCTGGACTAGCAGGATTGCTACTATTTGGTATCCCAGATGTTCCGGGCGTCTATCCACCACCTCTTACCCCGCCGTTCCCGGGGTTTCCACCGTGAGAGCCGTCCTTTTCTTCTTACGAGTGGAAGTATACTAATATGCCATCTAGTGTGACGATCGGTAGCGACGGGGTTCCGACAGTAGATCCAGAGGATTCATCAACAACAACAGATGAGCCATCCTCTACTACCACAGCCTCAAGCGATTCCTCGTCTTCGGTGAATATTCCCACTAAATCTTTGTCAGCATAGATTGACACTAACGGGCTCTAGGCAACCTCATCTACTAGTTCAAGTACGCCAACATCAACAATGGTGGCTGTAACGTGGGAGCAATGGTCTAGCACGGAAGAAAGTACTAGCGATGATGATGCAGCAGCGGATTTTGCACAATCGCAGATCAACTCTGCTTTTGGCGTTAGCACCACCTCGACATCATCAAACCCAGTATCAACGACATCGTCATCGGCGATTAGCACACCATCTGAAGCTAGCTCGACTTCTCAACCTGCCACTACTGACAGTGGAACGCCGTCGCCTTCAACGTCAGTATCCGCATCACCTTCGTCATCAGAAGCGTCGCCGACGAGTACCCAGCCTCCCACAACCTCCGCACCAGCAGGGGATCCTGGCTGTATGACCGTCACGGATTCAATGGGGGGTACTTTCACAGCATGTTCATGAGATAAGGTGTTGTTTTAGATTATGTCCCGTGATTTCGGACGGGCGTTGGTCAGAAATCCAGGGCTGAAGGGCAGGATGCAGTTTTGGTGGAGAACCGTACCTAAACTGGATCAGCAGTTGACTTGACAGCCAATTAGTACAATTGGTAACAGCCCGACAACTGTAGATTTAGCCTTGCTCTTTATATAACCTTGTCGTTGCTGTGGAGCTTCTCAGGTGATCGGAAGTGTAATCACCAGGTTACTTAGGTCTTTGAAATAAAGTAACACTCTCACATTCTTTGGTCAAGCCTTAATCTTACGGGGTCGCGATAACAGAAGCACAACTGAGAAGCCGTTGGCTATTATTTGAATTACTCGTTAATTGTAAGGTGAAGAAGCAAATACCCAGAAGTCGTTAGCAATGCGTAGGATCACTTAAGTGGATTATGCAGCCATACGACCAGAGCCGTAACTCTTGACTAAGTTCTCGAGCCCCTCAGGAATCGCAGAGGAACATATAATTTACCCTTTTTCTTCCACCACACCTTCCTGACGGCAGCCCCTTGGAGGCCGTCCTCTGCTACCTCCCCGGCAGGAGGGCGTTCCGAAGGCTGTGTTCGATCCTTATATGTCCCTGTTCTGTGAATGGTGTCACGACAATCTGATGATTGTAACACCGATGAATCAACCCCGTACCTTGTTCTGTGCACGTGCCTTAAGTCCTGCCATCGGCGTTGCCTCTCAGCCTCCGCTTGGGTAGCTGCTTCCCGTTGGCCCTTGGGTAGATCCAAAATCTCGTCACGAATCTGGTCTCGTCTTGCTAGCTCTCTTTGGACCATCTCGGGACTGAAGGCACCGGGGGAAATTACTGTCTCCATCAGCCGAAGGTCTTAGGTCTGATAGATGATACTTACCATCCTCTAAATACTTCTCCTCCAAGACGTTCAGGGAATCACCATACCGACCAATGAGACGGATGTTACAGAGTTGAGAGAGGACCTCCTCCGAATCGATATCGAAGAAGCAATCCCGGTGTTCTGAGAACACGTTTAACTCGAACAAGTAGTTCTTACTCGAAAGGCAAATTTATGAGCTGGATAAAAATGACGCCAATAGCGAGGATATGGACGTAAAGGATGCTAGCAGGACGTGGGAGACGCTAACGCAGCGGTATGATACCGGCAATGAAGAAGCGCAAGTCCGCATAGACCTGATCGTAAGGTTACGTGCGATAATGAAGGAGTATCGTATGTTGGCATTCGCGTGTTATCTTGCACTCAGGGCTAACTTGGCCAGATGAGGCTCTCCTGCTGCAAAGCGAGATTGCAAAGCTGAAACGGCCCAGTAAACGCGCCCATGACGCTTATAGACAATGGTTTAATAAGAAGCCATACCCCGCTCTTGGTGGACAGGCGAAGACATTCCTAGATGACTTGAATGACCTCGTTGCCCTCAATACTTCGGAGACTGACCTTCTGTCCCTCATCCTAAGGCGATACTGGTCAACTAGGGCAAGCACCCCAATTACTGAAACTCATATGCTCTGCTGACATGCCGCAGGAAGAGCTGTCTCGGGATGGACTTCACCGCGTAGGAAGATTCAACGAGAAGTCTATCTCTATCGCAGTTGCCGTTATTAACGTCCTTGTAGCTGCGGTTCTCTTGGTTGGCTCCATCACGGGCCTCTACTTCGTCACCAACGATGCCGCTAAGCTTGGCATGATTGCAGCTTTCACGGCCGCGTTTGCTTTGAGCGTTGGTGTGATGACGAGTGCGAGACGAGCCGAAATATTTGCGGCCACTGCAGCGCAAGTTGCGTCCCCGTTGTTCGGTCACATAAAGCTGATTGAATCTTAGGTACGCCGCCGTCCTTGTAGTGTTTGTGAGCGGAAATATCCCGATGCCTACAGCATGAGGAATGATTGTATCATCGCCTGCCTTTCTGAGCGTCTGAAACAACAGTGCCATCATACCGTACACGTGTTACCCTTCCCCAACTGGATGGATGGGAGACCACTGGACCTTTTCCCACTTTTAGCTTCATCCGTATTAGCTACATTTCTGCCACTAAGTAGAGTTGGCCATCGGGATATGGGAAGATTCGTTAACTCCGGTCAAAAACTCTCGAAGAGTAAACCTTACCACATTTACGCAAACTTCCAGTCATCGCCCTTTTAGTCATCACCTGCTCGCATCTTTTCATTGCAACTCCGTCAGAAAAAGTCTGCATTGTGCTATTCCATTCAGTTCAAGTCAATCAGCAACAAACTTAATGGGGATAAAAGAGTTCTTATAGCGGGTTTCAAAAATGGACCAAAAGATTGCATAAAGGATATTAAAGTCAAATTGAGATGATTCAGTTTCTAGTATGCCATGCCCAGAGCTCAGTTCTTCCTGTTTTGGCAACTCGTGGAGGCGCTATAAGGATGACCAATGCGTCTCTCGTTTCATCTGAAAAGATAATTGCTTACTTTAACTAATTGTAGTGGTCGGCGGACGAAGAGACGGTGTCCTTTCACGACGGTGAGAATTGGGCTCCGGCACAGAATTGTAGAGAAAGCCATGAAACTTGCTAGAGCGAATACGCATTTTACATGTCGCGATTTCATCGCAGTTTTGGCTAGTCTATCTGTCAACGCCACCAACGTATTGCCGACAGTGTTTCCATGTATGTTGACTGGCCGCCACCTAGACTGATTCTTGTCATCATCACAATAAGCCTTGTCATCTCTTATTTTTCTTTGCCGTGTCAATACATCCTAGCCCTAGCCTCGTCTTTATATGCGCGTCTAGAAGCGTTGCTATATCGGACAGATACAGGACCAATCCCAAAGTTCTGTACTGGTACGCTCTCTTATATGAACTATCTGACATGAACACTGGAATCCTGGGCTGAATTATCACTCGAATATGAGTTAACTACTCACTGGATGGACATGACATATGAAATCAATCAAACGACTGAGTACTTACCCACGTAACCACCTGATCCCCATAGAAAATTAGACCTCTTCGCCGATCTGCAGCCATTGTACGTATCACTATCGATAAATCAATGAACCTGCTGATCCTGTCTTGCATCTTCTGGCAGGACCCGAAAAGGGACCTTGTTCTAATTATAGACCTGAAACTCATCATTGGGGTCCTGTATTCAGAATTCGTACTTAGTCATCGATCTCCACTGATCTAATTTTAATCCCCCGCAGGAACATAGCGAATATGATGCGCACGCGGAGAGCGACATTTCACATTGGTAACCAAGTCTGAAACCAAGAAACTTAGCGTGATCTTTATATAAGTGCAAACGGGCTGGGGTTACTGCTACAGGTAAGCACAGATCAGTCGCACGAGAAAAGTTACGATACCCTCTAGCACGATGAAACTACCTACAACCTTTTAGCAATGACCCCTCTGCTCATTGCCCGATTGCATAGCATGCTATTGAATATCGCTAGGGAAGTAAAGCTAGCCTCCTATTGTTGTGAGGTAGATCGCGAAGCGAAGCGCTGGAACTAAGACTCCATACAGACAGTTGAGTACGTAATCTTTAAAATACACGAGACTAAATACTCGGCGGTTAATTCGCGAATTGTTATTGGATTTTCGTAGCTTGCGCAAAAGCGCGAGCACATGTCTACGTGGCTAAGGCGCCGATAGGAATACGATCATAGCCAAACCATTATGTGCCGAGGGGGTGGTAGACCGGCCGGTATGATTCGACAATCAGAGTTCGATGAGAGGCAAAAGGATGTTCAGCACACCTGAAAGCGTAAGACGTCAGCTCCCACGAACCGCTACATGTGACATAGTTCGTGTCAACCCTTGAATTTCGGATCTCGAGAATGAATACCTTTCTTGAGTCATGAACCTGTGATGTGATGTGGCGTTCTCTATAATGTCGTTATTCCTTGGCATCCTATTTCACTGCCGTGACGTATGGAAGCCAGTATCGAGATCAAGAAAATGAGATAGTGCCACTGTAGATTGTGGAAAGCGGTTTCACTATATGAGATACCACCATGAAGAAATTGCTCTTTCCTTATGAGAGACAAACACGAAAGTGCTGAGGGAAATGTGAGCACAGCGCTATACTATGAGGCTAAATATGGAACATGGAGTCCTTGCGTGTAAAGAATGTGTTTGAGAGGTACGAGGATTGCGGGTACCTACTTATAGACCTATATTCATAAATACCGCTAGATAGCAAACAGCCTTCCGGACGTAAGAAGTAGGAGGCCATGGCCCCAGATGTTATAAGCAGCTGTTTTTTCATCATAGACAAACCGTGGAGATATATTGAAGGGGGCGGTCCCGCCTGAAAACGAAAGGATATGCCGGTGGGGGACTCAGCAATCTCCGACGCAATAAAGGCGTCGTCCTGGGCGCTTTGTTTGAATAACGCCGCTAGTTTGGACATTGGACCCAGGGAACATGTATGTTGCTGTAGCTAAACAAGCCTTTTGTCCAGCATGGGATGAAGACCACAGTGCGCATCCCATGGCTCTGGTTCACCTAAGCGTCAATAATACCCTGCATATGTCAAGTCTCGCGTGCTTGACCAGAGCGTGAGACGGTTACTAATGGGTAGTGGGCTCAGTCGATCGGCCACAGCTTGGCCACGAGGCAATCGTAGAATCCGGGGTAGCTTCTCATATGTTGGTCAGCGCTACGACTCGGCGAACCATTCAAAAGGAGTCTTCGACCTGTGTCCAAGCGCTTTATCCTATTTCCTAAGCGCGGAGGCTATTATGTAGTTGAAGCTGCGAGGCTCAAACCAGTACGGACCAGTGAGGAGCTTAAAGGCGCTTAACTAGCCTGGCGGCTGCGTTACCCCGGATCATTGGCAGACATCTCCATGTAGAAACGTGGCCGATTACTCTGAAGCGCTAAAAGAACAAAATCAACGGAGAATACTTACCTCGACTTGTTAATCGGCGGCAGGCAAGCTGGGATTTAGTAAGTGGCTTAGATGGTCTCGACAAGAGAAAAATCACGCGCGCGCTGAAGCCTCGGATCCGCAAAGAGCTACTATTCTGAACTTGGAGCAAACATAACTTTGACCAACTGTAATGTGGAATTAGACGTGCGTCGAGGTCGTACATCTTGTGGCGCGCGCTCCAACTAAGGAGACTACCCACCACAGGCCTGAGAATAAGACCGGTAGAGAAGAGAGGTAAGCTCTGATTGTGCGAATATAGCAACACAAGAGAGGGTGGTTTGGGGAAGCGCGCGCTGAATGAAGCAGACCGACAAGAATAGACAGCCTTGGAGCCAGAGCGCCAATGGTGGCAGATTGGAGACTCCATGCTGGTCTTTGTTTGTGTCGAATTTCGACATGTCGGCGTTGGAGGAATAGAGCATATAATGGGGAGATGTCCTCATGACTGGTGTGATGCCAACCACTAGGCAGCCAGTTAGCTCAGGGTATCAAGTAATCAGTTGACATGACCAGAGCGTCGTAAGTCAAGTAAGACACACAGAGCGGAACGGCCCTCAGCACATCTCAACGATCTCAACGCACTGCAACCCTCTTCTACCGCACTACCCATTCTATCCTCTTTCTGCCTCCCCAAGCCTCCATTTACCGGCATCTCCACACACATTGCATTGGGGCGCACATGAGCACCTTTCTCGCCAGAAACACCAATCACCTTGAGCTCTCAAGCCCTTACAGACTCCCTCGTTCGTCACCAGATCGCAGCCGGCTAGTGTAGGGCGAGTGTCGTCAGTCCCCCCAGCATTCCGTACCTGCGAATACCTACCGTACTGTTATATCGACATATCTGTGCCTCCCTTGCTGCGAGACAGGTCTTATCTTATCACGAGCCAGATATCTGCTCGCCCAACGGGTAGGTAAGTCAGTCAGCCAATGCACACAAGCTTGCCGCCCGTCTTCTTTGCGCCGTGAGCGAGGGACGACGCTGGATGCTTGGATGGAGGTGAACGACTGGCGTGAATGACTGGCTGGAATGGCTAGCTGGACAGGCTGCTAATTATAGATTGGGAATAGTGCCGGCGCTTAAACCCCTGCCACCAGCTGCACGACCGACGCGACGTACCTGGGTACCTACCTACCGGTACCTACATAGTCTGTACATAGGTACTGCCTACCTAGGAACTTCCACATCCATCCAGGCCTCTCCCAGTGCAACCGCATGAACGCTCCAGGGGGCCGCCCAGCGAATCACATCTCATTCGACCGCCGTGATATTCGACTCAAAGGCTACTTACTGTAGGTAGGTGTGTCGTTCAGAACCTCTTACTTACCATTCTGATCTTTCCACATCATTGGTTTCGTCTCCAGCTGACAGAGCTTTCTCTAGTAGGTATCGTGCGTTTTGGCGTTGGTGGTTACATACAGGCGGCATCCCCGAACCTGGCAAGGCTTTGTCCGAACAGAGAGAAAGAGAAAGAGAAGAGAGAGAGAGAGATAAAGACAGACACAGAGTCGATTAAGCATACCTCTGGTGCCGCTCGGCCAGCCAATCCCGCTCGTTACCACCCGGTACACCCCCCCCCCCCCCCCCCCAACACACGCTACCTGGGCGAAGGAGAGGGCGTGACGGCGCAGTAGATTGGTCCACTCCCACCACTTGCTTGCCGCCATCGTGGGCTCAATTGGCTTCTTCGCCCGCGCCAACTGGTCCTCGAGACGCTCCACTGACGAGCACTCTACTCAGTTTTGAGGACTTCTTCTATCCGGTACACTACACAGCTGTCCGGGTACCTTGCCCACCCCTGTCAAGTCCTGGTGTAGCCTGCCTAGTGTATTGTTGAATCTGCGTGGGAATTTCCGACCAGAGTGCATCTGTACATTTCTCCCATTCAGCGTCGACCTTGAACACTTACAGTAGGTAGGTGATTCACAGCTAAACGGCATAGCGCGCGCTGGCTATCATCTATTTTATCTTGCTCTTTTATTATTATTATTATTTATTTCGTTTTTATTCTTGTCATACGGTGCGCCTGCGCTCTCTTGTCCCGGCGTGAGCGTCCAGATTATCACACTCTCTACACTAGGTCACACCCCGGCCAGTGTTGCGGCCACACCCATTCCACCCATCCCTCTGGATCCCGTCACACGGCTTCCTGGGCAGTGTTCCTAGCAGCGCGCGCGCGCGTTTTGGCCTTCCCTGTTCGTTTGGCGCCTCCGTTTCGTTTCGGCTGGCTTTGCGCCCACTCCCCACGCTGTTTTACAACGGACCCCGGCACCCCCTGGCTTCTCTGCTGGACAACCCCCGGTCTGCCATCAACCATCAACCCACATATTAGTAGTATAACCTCTGCTCTTCCTCTTGCCGGCTTACCTCTTCTTTGTCAAGTACCGGACCTTCGCAATATCACGGTGACTTCTGCGCGCAGCTTCTAGACATCTCACGACCTTGTCTTATCAACCCTGGCGAGTCATTCACTTGACTTGAGGAAGGATATATAAGAGCATACCACCGCCTACTCACACCAACTACGAGAAACTAATAACGTCATCATGCCCACAGCTAAGCCAAAGCTCGCACAGTTGACGACGCCCGTCACCGCGACATTTCCGTCTGAGCTGTCTGCTCTTTCGGCGTCAGCTAGAACGCCTCTCTCAGCTGTACCAAGTTTTATTAAAGAGGAATTCCCAGGCAGTGCTCGGACGCCCATCAGCCCACCAACAGCTTATATGGATTTTCTCAAGGCTATGTCAGTTCAGTCGCCTGTCGTCCCAGCGAAGAGATCACTATCTGGCAGTTCCACGCCAGAGGAAGACTCGGCACAAGAATCAATGCCATCTACAGCGAGCAGTGAGCAAACAGACTGCTCATGTAAGTGCGGCGGTCACAAGTCACCCGAGAGTGTTCCACCAAGCCCATACTCAAACCAGCCTATGTCTGCACCACCCATGAGCGTGACTTCACACCCAAGTCTAAAAGTACCACCATCCCCTGCCGTCTCGATGGTGGACTCGCCCTTGAGCGCCACGATACGGTCACCTTTTAGTGCCCGATCAGTGCGATCACCGTTTGACTGGGAGGCAGCGCTGAAGGCCCGTTATTCCCAAGACTGCAGAGCACACAAGGCAACGAACAAGAGTGTGCGGCACATTCGAGAAGTCGTTACGCGGACAGTCACTTACACGCCACGGATGAGTCCAGCCCCCAAGGGCAAGCGGAGGAAAGTGCACTCGACCTGCCAGAAACTGACGGCAGCGACGACGGAGATACCCTCACCTTCACCCACGACTACTTCATCTTGAGTCAAAGTGGCGCGCTTCAATGGAAAGGGCATACAGCATCACTTGAGGAAACATTAAACCCACAGAAGCTTGCGAAGAAAGCAGAGCCATACAAACAATTTTAACGACCTCACTTGCTACGAAATCACCTCAACACCGATAAAATTTCTCTTCCATTTGTTCATACTATCTGCTTTAGCTGCTCGAACTATGAGCACGGCTTGCACGACTTCGACGAAATCAGACCGCTGCTCCACAAAATAATAGAGCTGGGGCTTGGTCACCAGACACGAATTTTACGTTCACGGGTTTCATCATTATCATTTTTAACTAACCTCACCAACAGCGTTTGGTGTTGGAGGAGTTCCATGGCGTTGCTGGGCGGCGTCTTGCAAACAATTCCCCAGCTTGCGATACCAGAGGTAAAAATGTGAGATCATTCTTGCCTCATTGATATTTTTCTAAAGGGTCTCTGATACATGCTGGGAGGGGCAATTAGGACTGGTGCCAAGGGTTTTGGAAGCCAGGATGGGAAGGGCATACTTAGACATACCCAAGGTAGCAGAGGCTGGCTAAGAACCGGGGGCGAATGTGGGCTATCGGAAAGAAGCGCAACCACTGAGTTACGACGAAAGCGCGGTTGTTGACTGATGCATTACCTAGCCTGCTTGTGAGGACAGCGTAGTGCTTATGCGCGCGGACATAGATCCAGAGTGTGAGGAGGAAGCGACAGGGAGAAACTCCAATGAGATTCCATATATCCCACAGTACCATGCAGATGTTGTTCGCCGCTATCTTTGTGCCTGTTGGTTCTTTTGACCTGTGACTCACTGGCTCTGTATGATTCCTACCAACATACAATAACCTACCTATGCTTGCTCACACCGACAAAACTAGCCTCTCAAGGAAAGACACCACGCTTGAGGGAGAAACAAGATGAGCAAAACCGTCAAATCAAAGCGCGTTTCTTGACCTGTAAGTGTCCATATCTCCTGCAGCAAAGAGGAGCATCATTGAACAAAACGCGACCTCAAATGCGGCCCGAGGTGGTTGGTACATACCTGCCTACTCGCCTACCTACTGTGTTAGACCACATCCCATTGTTTATTTTGGCTTGCTTGCTTGCTCTGGCGAGACGAACTCCCTCTACCCTTCCCTCTGCATCTTCTGTTCCTGGTTCTCCA
This sequence comes from Xylaria bambusicola, assembly GCF_022495145.1. NCBI lineage: Eukaryota > Fungi > Ascomycota > Sordariomycetes > Xylariales > Xylariaceae > Xylaria > Xylaria bambusicola. The sequence continues at coordinate 203,187 of NW_025953578.1, forward strand.
ACATATTCTTTACACGTAATCAACGGACCTAGGTGCCTACCTTCCTCCTTACCTACCGCAGAAGTCGCCACCGCTAATAAGAATACAGTAAACAATAACAACAAACACCTCACACCACCCTTCTTGCATACATAGATACATACACATACAGACTTAATTTTTTTTTTCGGTCAATGTTTGGCTTCTCTTTGGCCAGCCCCTCTCTCGGACCGTGTGTTGATGGGGCTGAACTTCCTGTACGCACTTTATGCTCGTAACGTTAAGCCAGCCAGCTAGTGGCACAATGTACGGGTACGTTTTAAAGAACAACAGAGAACTTTCTCTCTCTTTCTTCTAGAAGAGCTAGCTATGCCGATTGGCTGCATTTCATATTGTTGGTTTGTCCTTCTGATTTGTTCATCGCTATTCGTAGGCTGCTTAGCTCTCACTGGCGCCGGTTGTTGGACTCACTACGGTACGCATTTACACACACCTTGCCGTAGTAATAGTACACTCGCGCTGCACTACAAAGAAAAGCCAAGGAAGTCCTCGCAACGTTGTGTACACAGGGTTGCCTCACGCGTTTCCTGCTCTGTACCTACTTGGACCGTAGGTAAGCAGGCAGATCAGTGGTTGGTCTCCTGCACTATTCCTGTACATCCACCCCCCTCCTTCTTTGTATTTATTTTTGTTACCACGCGAAGAAAAGCGGCCGCGGGAGAGGCCAGCCTGCCAGCCAGTCAGAAAGCCCAGATCGCCTACTACACAAGATCGCAGTGATGACGGTTATGGCATCTGGGGAGTTGTTGCTCACGGACCTCAATTACTGCTGTTGTTCGAGCTGTGTTTTACTTGGCGAGGTACAGACAGCGCAGCACAACGCAGCATGCTTTGCGTTTGGACTTCTTTCTGATACAATATGTACTTATTATACAGTAGTAGGTAGGTAGGTGGGTAGGCGAATCCGGTTTGCCATCTCTGGGGGGAGTAGACCTCACCACCAGGCACATTTTGGCCCCCAAACTCATATCTACCTTGACTGCTTTTACCACTACACTAGGTACGGACAAAATGCCGTCATCTCACTCGAGTCCTACGCTAAATATTCGGGCTCTGGTCTTCCCTCCCCCACAACTATGAAAGTGCACATTTGGGTAGCGAAGGCCGTCGTGTAGCCAAACCTCAATGACCGGCATTCGAAGCCGAGATGACAGAAAACACGCCTAATTAGCCCGCCCGTACAACCGATCTCCCTTATTTCTCTCTCGTATTGTCACCTCGTCATCTCAGCAGGTAGTACAACCCAAGGTCTCCGGCAAGCGAAGCAGACAAAGAGAGTTCCAGCCCAGTCAGTACACAACCTAAGTCGATGGACGAGGAGAAAGGAAAAAGAGAAAGAAATGCTAATAGTCGTTACACCACGACCAAGAGTTCCAGACGTGATTGGCCGACGGTGCCTTGTGCCAGAATCCTGGGATTTGCATTCGCACGCTAACAGTGATATAACATTTAAGCGCCTGGCTCGTTGGTTCGCGGGGCCAATCAGACGGTACGGAGTCGGCTGGCTAACAGGAGGGGCAGAGAGGGGGGAAACGACAAGGATAGAGGGGTAAATTAATCCTCGTCACCTCTTTTCTTCTTGGGTTGTTTTTCCCTCTTGCTCGGTCTGTGACGTGCATGGGCCAAACCCCACCCTCCGACTATCTCGGCATCGCGAGCGCCTATTGGTTGCCGCCGTAAGCATCTAAGCGCCCAGGACATTTGGTGTATGAATTGGAATGATGGGAATGTGTAGAAACTCCCCTGCTTCGAGTCGACAGATGGAGCTGGGGACACGAAGGAACCTGGAGAGGCAATAGATCTCGCTTACTACATAGCTAACATAGGTATGGACATCGCTATTGATACCTACTAAGCAAGAAGCTTTGCAAGTCCTTGTTCGGAGGGTCTACATCCCGCCATTGTTGGAGATATCATGAAAGCAAGTTGCCCAGCTTAACCGTAGTCACTTTGTCTGCCGGCGGTGAGTGATATCAAGGTATACCACTAAACATCTATACTACGCTAGTTGGTCGCCTTGATACATGTAAGCAATGCGATATTGAGTACATCATGTGGAACGTTGGAGGACATGCGCCCACATCAAGAGAGGCACATTATTGAGTCTCGTCAGAGTATTGGTTCGCGGCATTAGTATACAGCTATATCTACGTCTTCAGTGTATGTGACAGGTGACTAGACTCAGTTCTTGTTCTGCTTGTACTTAGGACCGACAAACGCTCAATATGTTCAACCATATGAGTTGGTACGCCAAAGGAGGCAGCCCTAGTTCGGACATGATAACAGTCGGGATAGCCTTGGAATGCCTGCCAACTCCGCACACACTGTAGTCGGGCAAAGGACCAAAACTTTCCCCAACGCAATGGAGGAATGTGACAAGAGCCGCAGTAGCTTGTGCAACCAACCATGCTTCAGGTCGGAATGTGAATCTCTCATGTCCCATAATATCAGTGACATGCCAAGGCTAAAGCAGTCACTGGGCGAACGTTTGACATGCATCATTGTGTAATTGTTTTCCATTTATTCTTCATCACGGTCTCTGCGACCCGCTCCTTGCGTTTTGTTGCGTGATGAGACTTCAAACTCGGAGCTGGGTTCTTTGTGGTGTTGTTGCCTGGGTATATTGGATTGCATCCTGGGTTAAGTCGAGAGGTTGGGAAAGTTCCCAATCGAGGCTGTCCTCCGCATAAGATCAAGCTAATTTTCCGATGATACCTTTCCAAATGAGGCAAGATCGCAGAAACGTGGATGTGATGACAAGGAAGGATCACTGGAAACTTGAACCAAGAGATTGAGAGAGTAGGACAGAATGCAATAATCTCCTACTGTGCATGTTATCCTATCGCACAAGATCATACCTCGGAAATTGACCTGGCTCATCCCTCCATCCACATGCACAATTGAGATGACGAGCTGGAAGAGGGAGTTTTATCAAATGAAGGACTATGTTGGAGCTCTTTTGTGCGTCTAGTGTTAGGGTGTATGCCTGCGGTGAGACTGTCAACACCGAATGAGTGAACTAATTCTATAGGCTGGGGGGGTTTCCCCTGCTAGTTTTCATGATGAGTTCCCACTAAAAGGCGAAATAATACTCGACAGGCAGACAAGTGACTGATACCTTCACTACAAGAGTTTGGTCGTGCCAAACATGATACCGGTAGCTGCCAAGCTCTAGAATCAGAATCGGGGGGCTGAGACTGATGCGCGTGGTTAAACGGATGGAGAGATGTAAGGTGATACCAGTGGACTCCCACTAGATCTCTCTCACTTCCTTCGCAACTGCATTGCATAGTGCTACCCTGAGGCCAGCCCCAGTAAGAACATGAATCCAAAGCCTTTGGGTATCACTCAAGCGGTCGTTTGCACTCTTGACCTCAGCAAACATGCATTCCTTCTGCGGTTTAGCCCGCCATAGGATCAGGTCGGGAATACCGCCTCCTCTCTGGCCATAGTCTTGAGCCATCACCTTGCAAACTGTAGCGAGTGCCTCACCATCGAAACAGTCGGCAAGCTCGCGTAAATCCTCTAGCTCGTAGTCCCAATTAAGACCAACGACGCAAGTGCGCTTTTCCCGCTCCTGCTTATCGACCTCCTCAATTAGTTGCGGTGCCCTTCCATTTGCTATTTCAACTAATCGATGATTTATTTCCGAGGCCCGGGTTGGGTAGAAGGCATCTGTGTGCAAATCCAGTGGACACGTCTGATAGGCTGTTTGGAAGACGTTCGGGATGTAGAGGAAGAGAATGTCAAAAAATAGATAGGCGAATAGAGTTCGTATGATGCCCCCCTCAGAGTGATATCCTTTCCAACCTTGACCTCTATACCAGCTGAGACACATGGCTTCGACACTACACTCACCCCCACCTTCAACTTCATCAATCCAGATCGTTTTCGTACTAGGCCCGCGCCCATTTTTCCCTATAGAATCTAGTTTCTTCAATTGGATACCTTCAGCATGATGTTGTTCCGGCCGTTTCAACTGAACGTGACCGAAGCCATGCTGTAGCCTGACGGGTATCTTGAGCTGCTTCTCAAGCTTGACCAGCCGCTTCTGCAGGTCGTAATGATACTTAAGATGGCAGTCAGGATCTTCGAGAGCTTTTTCACAGGTGGCCGCCGCTATAGATTTCCAGTGGTTTTTCTGCCTTTCTGGATCAGTGTAGGCAGGATTTGGTAGCAAGGCATGCATGTAGTGCTCCTCTAATAGAGCTTTTCGTTGGTACCACGACCCTCGACGTGCTAGATGGAAAAGGTGCTGGTTGAGTAGCTCGCTTAATATCTCATGCTCTCTCTGATGCTCTTTCAGACGTCCAAAAACGTAGGCAGCTTTATGAACGATGCGCGTATAGGCATGCCCAGGACTCAGTCGTCGCAGGTAGGCACCTTCACCAGACTCGTAGATTCGTTCTTCCTTCTCCTGCTCTTCCTGCAAAAGGCGTATCCATCTAGAGTATATCGTTTCGAAGACGTCAATTACTTTTTGAAAGCCTTTATCTGTGATGGGACCGTTAAATTCTAGAATGTTATCAACCGCATATTCAGATTTCATGGCAGTTTCAAATTCTAGAAGCTGCGGTCGAGATGTGAATATATTGGAAGATCTGCTAACAATATAGGATGGAAAATTGCGTCTCGAAATCTTGGCTAGGATGATTGTCGTCAAAGACTTCTCAGTCCACTCTGTAGATCTGTAGAAGACAAGATGAACTCTCTCAAAAAGTTTGAAAACAGGTAGAGAAAGTCTTACACAGGGACCTGTTATGGCTAATACCTTATCGAGGAAGTGCTTTCGCCTGTTTCCATCATCCCCTGAGCCTGACACGGGCGATCGTTTGTTGGATGTAGGCGTTTCCCGTCCGGATGACTCAACCGACTCAGCAGTGTCAGACCTTCGAAGGCCCATTGACAATAGGCCCGCTTGTTGATTGCTCATTCTGCAGATAGCTTTGGCCAAGTCGGATTTGTTTTTACCCTGGACTTTGGCTTCCTTCGCTAAGGTTTTCACTTCGTCCAAAGTTAGAAGCGAAACGGCCTCCTCCACGCTATCAATGAAGTCCTCTGAAGTGTCCGCAAAAGTGAATTCATCTTCAAAGCTAAATTGCTCCTGAATAAAATTGTTTAGTTCTAGTATAGGGGATTTCTGCACAGGCGAGGTTTTGCTTGTTAGGTCTCTGGTCTTCTGTAACGATTTCACAGCAGCTTCAGTGTCAGTGATATCATTATAATATCTTAGACGAGCTATGCGATGCCAGGAGGACGTTTTCCTAAGGAACAAGCGCACATATCTGAAGAGCGGTTAGAACATAGGAAACTGACATGGAGGTATTCGACCGCCTACAAGAACTGAGCTTCGTAATCAAGGGACCTCCACTCATCAAAAACCCGTTTCTCTTTTGGGTCAAATAAATGCGCCTCTTCGTCGAGAACAGTGTCTAGGGCGAGGTTGAAAGCGTCGACGTAGATGGAGCTCTTACCCCTTTCCCATGCTCTAGAGCCGAGTCTGGTCGATGCATTGGAGGCATCGTTTTCCTGGGAAGACTTAAAATTCTGATAATCCTCGATGGCCTTCTTATCAAGTTTTGTCTCAGGCAAGGAGCTCTCAATCGCGGTTGATCTAGATGTGTGTGCGTCTTCTGGTTCAGACCTTTCGGACCTCTCTACTACGTCATCATCTGCAGGACTATCGAGACCATCCCTTTCTTTCAGTAAATGGGGCCAGGCCTTCAAAGGCGGAGCATCGATTTGATAGTCGTCCGAATCGGCATCGCTATCATTGGTCTCCTCTCGCTTGACTTTCTTCTTCGGGTGCTCTTCAGCTAACTGGGTTGGTCTCTCCTTAAGTTGCGGGGTAGAGCGAGCATTAGGTTTCGCCTTTTTGAGGAAAGCATCCATCATGGTGGCCACTAGATGACCAGCATCCCGTAGCAACGAATACCTCCTCCAAGAGTTCGGATATGCTAAGAATAATTGAAGGGGGGAGAGAAAAGCGCGCGTAGGCACGCGCCTACGATGGACAGGGGCTTAAATTGATAGCGCGAAGTCACGGGACATCGCGTCTCCAGCGCACCTAGGGCAGTTACGCCTAGGTACATACCCAGGGTAGGACCTAGGTCCTAAGACAAGATCTCATGAACGTTTCAATTATAATTTTGATACCGTCACTCCTTCAGCTTTAACGAACTTACACCACAACTTCTAATTGCCCAACACTTCCTTCTTTCACCATGGCCGACGAGATCCCCCAAACCCCCGTCCCCGTGCCCACGTATGGCCAGCCTCAACCCGCGGCGGCGCCTGTGCTTGTGCAGAGCCAACCTGGCGAGGCCTCAACAACTCCAGAAGGACAGGCAATTGCGCCGACTACCGAGACAGGCAATAAGGATATCACAATGGTAGACGCCTCCAGCGCCGATCAAGCCCCTGTATGTTTAATATTCTATAATCTTAGCAATCTAACCACGTGGACATGGTCAATGGATAGGTAGCTGACAGGATGCTCTCTTCATTTCCAGTCTCCAGCGCCCGCTGCGCCTTCCACCAATGCCCCGAGCCCTGCCCCTCCACGAACCGGCACACCTCTACGCACTAATGGCCAAGACAATACGTCGCGTGCTGCGTCACAACATCCCGATCCCGCTTTCACTATGCCCGACGCTGCTCCCGCCCACGGCGCACCGGTACGACAATACTTGAACAGCAAAGTCACTGCTCATCTGCTCGAGGGCATGAAACAGCTTGCAAAGGATCAGTGAGTTTAGTGCTTCATCTTATGTCGCCGTAAACACGCTAACTTCCTTTTTACCTTAGACCCAAAGACCCGTTGCGGGTTCTTGGCCAATTCCTTCTCGAACGGTCGAAAGAGTTCGAAACATAGATTATTAATGATATTGTTCATGTAATTGTGGCGTTCGTGGACAGGAAAATGGTGGATAGACAGGCATTTCGACGTCCATAGATTACAGGCCTTCACTAGTGATACCATTGTGTTTCAGGATTGGTTTACGACATTGATTGAGATTCTTTTTTTTAATCTCTATGATAAATGACCATTTTCATCTATCTTATTTGACCCAGGTCAAATTGATTTTTGTGTGCCTTAAAAGCAATACCTCTCCAGGTCCACGAACTCCATGCCCAGATCATTCGATGTTAGATTATCGCTTCACATCTAAGCGACGATAGTGCTAGCAGTGGCGCTAGCGTACTTCCAGGTAGGAGGAAGAACACCGACGGTCTATGGCTCAGAGTTAGTGCTCGTAATTCGGTGAATGATGGTTCATATCAGGAAGCTTGCCTTGTAGTAACTATTCCAGGAATCAGTTAAACTGTCACAAGTTATCAAATTCTGGCAGGTGTCGGCAGCTAGAAACGCCTGCATAATGTAGATACATACCGGGCGAGGCGGTGAATCCCTAATGGATAATTAGTGCTTTCCTTTTTAAACAAAGGGGAGGGAAATTCGCTTACTGGACTCGATCAAAATCAAGTGGAACTTGGCATCCTTGTCCTTTCGGTTGCGCTCAAGGTGCTTTCGGACGGACACAGCCTGGTGCTGTGTTAGTCGTTACCCTCAGACCGGCTTGCAAAAGCTCAGCTCACCTTCTTGATCAACACTAAAGAACTCTAGGTCAGCGCGCATGTTTCCCAAGAATTTAATGAGGGGCGATTATGAATTGAGAGGATCATTATCGACGGAGGAAATCCCAACACTCTAGGCACGACGAAAATGCCTCCCAGATCTCTTTAACAACCCAGAAAAACTGTGACAAAATTGAGGGATAACAAGTTTCGGAAAATATAAACTTACTGTAGAGGTCCCTGGCGCAATGTCAGCATCGTCACACAAAGTTCATCGTCGAGAAATTAAAACTTACTCAGGAATCTCAGGGGCAAGGCCTGTTTAGCCAGTCACACTGTCAGCCTGGACCAACTAGTGGCTATAATAGAGCCGATGGCCGATAATCCGAGTAGATATCGGATGTAGGATTTTTGTTCATTGTCGTCTAGGGGGGTTTCATGTCATACCATTGGACCTATGAAATGTTAGCTTTTGTCTCGACATACTCGCCATATAGAGGGAAGAACGAACTTTAGGATTCTGAGGATCTTGTTGCCCTTTAGAGATACCTTCGTTAGCTAACGCTATCAACACCTTTCTGATCCGATCTGATGTACATACGGTAACAGCCTTAACCTGGGCGATGCCATGAGAGTCGCGCAGAACTACACCGATTTGGCCTGTTCCTAAGTCAGCCCCTGATTTACTCTATCCAGAATTACGGTCGAGGACGTTGTCCCAAATGGATGGTCGAGGTAGATGGGCGCTTACTGGGTGTAGCGCCCTTACGAGCGAGCTTGATGATGTTCTCCTCAACCTGGGCGGGCTACGCAACGCATCAGTGCATGTTCAATCGATGAAGCAGTCGGCTAAATGATTACCGTGGCCTTGGACCAGCTAGGGGGAGCGCGAGAGTATGGGAGAGCAGAGCTGGAGATACCCTTTCCCTTGCCTAATCACAAGTCGAACGTAAGCGAACGTCGCAAAAAAAAGCCAAATCGGTCTCGGTGATATACAGAATTGGGGGAGCATGCCGAGGGCAACATACTGTGAAGACGACCCATCTTGGCGGTGTTGGTGTTGTTTGTCGGCGGACACGGAGTTGGGCGATGAGCGGTTGTCGATTTGTCTCGGTCGAGAGAGGTTGAAAAGTTACAGGAAGTTTGATCGCGGCTAGTAATTTAGGCGTACGAAATTTCAGGTGGGAGGTTTGTGGGCGCTGATAGGCAGGCGAAAAATGTGGTCCAAGCGCCCAGCATCTCCACCCAAACAGATAGGTACCTCTGGAGGTCCTGTCCTAGTCTAAGTAGTACCCTAGCTTCACCAAGGCCGAAAATCTACCGCGTCTACTGATAAGCTAAATTTATTCTAGCTCAGGTCTAAACCTCAGCAAAATCTTCTGCCCTTCCTTCGCCTCAAGCCTGGAAAAGCAAGGTAACAGTGCCTCCGCTAGAACCATCGAGCGTTAGCATCTAGGTGCTCAAGTCTTAACGAACAAACATCGCTAGATTCTATTTGCATCTTAGTCTCTGGTGCATGGAGCGATCTCAAGGTATGTTGAACCTACTTTGGACTCTCCTAGACCTACCCAGCCTTTGTTTCCTATGATGATAAACAACTTTTTACTTTTATTTCTGGTACCTCTTATATCATCGGGCCTTTTCGCCCGAAATGTATTAAACGGACTTCTGATTCGGAACTGTTTCTATCTACTATTTGATGCAACTTCAGCCATTCCTGAACCCACGCTGACTATTTATTAGCCCTTAGAATCATGTGATGTTTCTGAGTTATCTGCCACGCTTCTGGCAAGGCTGAGCAATGATCTCGGCATCTAGAGCGCGAATACTATCGTCATATCAATGACTTCCATAGAGATCTGTGGAGTGAATGCACCTGCTGCTAATCTATTGCTGCCTTGGCGCTCTCGCAACCTCCAGTAATCATGCTCTACATATATTTAAATTAGATCTCATCCAACATTGATATAGATGGAGAATCAACGCGTATTCACTTTGCTATTCTCGGCTTCAAACTAGAAATGTTTATGGGCGCTACATTCATATCAGCCTGACTTGTTCTGACCCAACAATAGCAACTGTACGCAATTCGCAAACAAATTTTGAACAATAACCAATAACCAAGGCCACACGTAGTATATCACTAGTCTGAGGGGCTTGGCTGTTAACATTACTAGAATTAACAGAGTCATACAACTGTGTGTCGCCTAACCACGTAGTGAAATCAACACGGCAATATTCACAATCATGTTTCAAAGATTCAAGAATCTGTAGAGTACTGACCTGACGGATGACGATACAATCTACTGAGTTGGCCTATTTGCGTGAGTACCTGTCAGGTATCTAGCTGAGCCTAAGCTGTCTTTGCTAGACTTTTCACGGAATACAGTTGCATTGTTGGAAGGTTTCAACCAAGGTAGCAACCATGAACAACAAAGCAAGTAGTGGTACGGGCATCTCTGCAGTCCGGTTTCGAGTTATTACTACCTAGGTTAAGTTCGGTAATCAGGACGCGATCACGGAAGATTTCGTGTTTATACTGTAGTTAGTATCCATCTCTAGTCTACCTAACACAAGCAATACGTTGCGGTTCCCGCCGACGCGATATGGTGTACATCACACGGCATGACATCATCGTAGTATTTTGTCATATATCTCATATTCTTAATAGTAACCCCGAAATCTATCATCGCCGTTTTTGCCCAGACCATTTCCATTTCCCCGAATCATCCCGATCATCATTAAATCATACGCACCACATGCAAATAGCCGAGGACTCTAAAATTCAATTATAGGTTGACAGCTGTACGGAAGTTGGCACCAGCGTAGATGGCGTTGCTTCCGAGCTCCTCCTCAATGCGAAGAATCTGGTTAAGCTTGGCAAGGCGTTCGGAACGGGCAGGGGCACCGGTCTTGATCTGGCCAGATCGGATACCTACGACGATGTCGGCAATGGTAACATCTTCGGTCTCACCCGAGCGGTGGGAAACCATGACACCCCAGCCATCGGCATATGAATCCTTAGCAGCCTGGATGGACTCAGTCAATGTTCCGATCTGGTTGACCTTGAGGAGCAAGGCATTTGCAGCCTTGAGCTCAATGGCCTTCTTGATGCGGATGGGGTTGGTGACTGTTAGGTCATCACCAACGATCTGAATGTTTTGGGTCTTGTAGAAGTAGCTCCAGGCCTCCCAGTCATCCTCGGCGAAGGGGTCTTCGATGCTCACAATTGGGTACTTCTTGGCCAGTTCACCATAGAGAGCAGCAAGCTCTTCGTAGGTGATCCACTTGCTGGGGTCACTGTCGGGGTTCTTAAAGTCAAGGTCGTATTTCTTCACATCCGCCTTATAGAACTCGCTGGAGGCAACATCCATAGCGATGTTCATGCTACCAGTGTAGCCAGCTTCTTTAATAGCCTCGGTAATCAGGTCAAGGGCCTCTTCGGCAGTCTGAATATCGGGGGCAACACCACCCTCGTCTCCGACATTGCCAGCAGACTGACCATACTTCTTCTTGGCAAGAGCCTTCAGCTTCTGATAGACCTCAGCACCTTGGCGCATGGCCTCTGAGAAAGAAGGAGCGCTGGAGGGAACAATCATGAACTCCTGGAAGGCTAGGCGGCCACCGGCGTGGGAACCACCGTTCAGGACGTTCTGGAAAGGGACAGGAAGGACATATGGCTTCTTGGTGCCGGCCAGGTCCGAGACGTGAGCGTACAAGGGAACACCCTTCTCGGCAGCGCCAGCCTTAGCAATGGCTAGACTGACACCAAGGATGGCATTTGCGCCAAGCTTAGTCTTGTTGGCGGTTCCATCAAGCTCGTTTAAGAACTTGTCAACGGCGCTCTGGTCCTTCACATCGAGGTTCTCCTTGATAACTGCGGGGGCAATGATGGTGTTAACATTGTCAACGGCCTTGGTCACACCCTTGCCACCCCACTTGGTCTTGTCTCCATCACGAAGCTCGCAAGCTTCATGCTGACCTGCGCAGGACAATTAGCCGACTTCGTTTCGTGTAAAATGGAAATTACACACCAGTGGAAGCACCAGAGGGAACAATGGCACGGTGAAGTCCAGTCTCGGTGACAACGTCAACTTCCACAGTGGGGTTACCACGGGAGTCATAAACGGAGCGGGCGTGAATCTTCTTGATCGCCATGTTGCGGGTTTTGCAGGTTCGGGATAATATGCCACTGGTGGTACTCGCTGTCAGTTGGTTTATGAGGAGCAGTAAACGAGGAAAATCTGGGTGATCCAAAATTTCGAAAAATGGAAGTCGATGGGATGGAAGTGGGAGAGAAGGGCAAGTGGATGCGTGAGAAAGGAGAGAGAAAGGAGAAAGACAATAGAGTTCAGACAAGGCCCGGTAACTTTCCAAGCTAAGTGGACAGAATATACCTCACGGCAGCGAGTGCTGTTGAGGAATATATGGTGTAGGAGGGTGTGAGATTGGCGGGGTAGGACATAGAATGAGCTGATCGCTTGGCGGATGAGCTTGGGGATGTTCGTGTGCTTGAAGTCCGAGAAGATTGAAAACGAAGATGGCAATAGCGGGAATGCTTACAGGTTGAGACGATCCTAGTATACGCGGAGAGCAGATACAGAAGCTGGTGATCTGGAGAAGAGGAGGAGAGGAAGAGAGGAAAAACTAGGTGATAGACAGAGGGAGAGAGGCTGTAGATATGTAGGTACTACCTGTGTAGGTAGGTACGTTTGGCTGGCGGGGCAGAGAGAGAGAGAGAGGTTGCCGCGGAAGCCCACCAAGTAACCAATTGGCACTACGGCAGGTACCTGCCAGCCAGGAAGCGAGCGTAGGAAGGTACGTGGGGTTGGATACCTGGTACATGGCCTGACGACGGATGCTTTGGGTTTGGCGGGGTCCGGTCCGATCGTGCTATATTTTGCTACATTTAACACATGTGCGTATCTAACACCGTAGACTTGAAACTTGGAAATGAGGGGTGCTGGTACAACAGTCTCTGGTGCAGTCTGCGTGCACGGCGAGGTACCTACCCCTTCAGTGGCTGAGAGCAGGCCCAATCGATAAGGGTCTCGGGTCCAGACTAAAGCTGAGAATAGGAGGGGAAGAAAACTATATAGTATAGGTATCTATCTACTACTTCGTATGTACTTAGGTACCATAGCGGGTTTGAAGGGGAGGGGGGGGGGGGTTTAGAAAACGATTGCTGTAAGGCTTACGAAGTTATCGGCCTGTTGAAAGTTTGGCAGCTGTACGAAAGACTAACCGTGCCACGCCCCACCCTTTTTCCGGCTTTGCAACAGCATACCTACTAAAGTAGGTGCTAAACACCAATTTAACCACATCATTAAAATAACCACTTTTTTAACCTTCATAGCTAGAATCTATACAATAAACGGCGTTTTCTATCGTTAGAGATAATTAATATAGGTAATAGCCTTTTAGATAGCCTTTAAATATATATTATTTTTACTGCTTTTTTAAAGGTATATTAAAAGGCTTTTTTAAACCGTTCTTCTATAGCTTAAACAAGCTTTTAAGCCTTTTTAAGTTTGTTTTTATTATATTAATTAATTAAATAGTAACCTTCTTTTATAATTAAAACCCCCCTTAACTTTAACAGTGTATTTTTTATAGATCTATAAGCTTTAAAGACCTATTAGGTTAATTAGATCCTTAAGAGGTTAGTTTAAAGTTAAACTATTTTTATAGTATTTAAAATAAATCCCTTAATAAAACTAATAATAACGTTAATAAGGTTAAAATCTAAGCCCTTTATTCCTTTTAAAGCTTTAATAATATAATATATAGCTTTATTAATATATTATAAAATTATAAGGGTAGGTATAGGAGGGCTGGATAGTAATTTAAAGGTTATAGATTATATAGGGGTAGCCTTATAAAGGATATGTTTTTTTAATACTTAAAGCACTTTATAAAGGTTAAAAGGGTGAATTCCGGTTTTTTTAAAGGTATTAATTATTATTAAAGGCTTAAAGGCTTAAATTTTAACCTATTAAATATAGCTAAGGAATTTTAACTTTATAATATTAATTATTCCATTTTAAATAATAATATTTAAGGCTTTTATATAATAGTTATTATAATTAAAGGTTTAAGGTATAGCTATATTAATGCTATAGATAAAGATTTTAAGTTAAGGAAGAAAGAAAGAAAAGATGAAATTAAAATATAAGTATATGTAAAGATATATATATACTAATAGCTATTATAGGTTACGTGACCTTATTAGTATATATTTTACGTATTTTTATAGTGTTCTTTTATAATATGTATAATATTCCGGTATAGTATATATTTAATATATTTATTATACTTTTCCCTATTAAAATTAAAATATAGGTGTAAAATAGGTTAAAGAATTACTTATAACGTTTGGTTTTAATTATATTATTATTTTATATAATAATATTATTATTAGGGTAGTTAGTAATGAATTTGTTAACTGCTATAACTTTTATCTATTCGTTTAGCTGTTTAAGCAGTCCTAGTATATTAAGCTATTTTTTATAAAACTTTTATATTTTAATTAATAAGTTTTTAAAATTCTTTGCTGGGTACTAAGTATCGTTAAGGTTATAACCTTTTTAAGTAATTTAATATTATAGCATTTTATTACGCCCTATTATTTATAACTTAAATAACTATTTAACTTTTTACTCCGGTTCTCCTTTAATATCTTTAGGTTTTAATAGCGGTTAGGTTTATTAAAGTAATAGGTTTTCGCTTACTTTATATAATCGATTTATATAAAAAAGGTTAATTATCTTTATTAACTTTAAAAAGTTTAATATATAGCTATATCCCCTCTTTTTAAATATTTTAAAAGGTTTAACCTATTAGGAGTTTAATTTAATAGTTAGGCTATTAGTTATAAAGCCCTTCTTTTTTAAAAAGACCTTATCTTTTATACGGAAGTTTATTAAGCGTTGCTTTTTATTTGCCTATATTTCTTACCTTTTTTATATAGCCTTTATTACTTTATAAGCTGCCTTTTATACTTTATAGGTTTATTATAACAATTGTTAGGTTAGCTTTTTAAATATTATCTTTTTAATAATATTTAATAAAAGTAGCAATAAAGGGTTTTTTATATCAATTCCTATTAAAACCTTTAATAGTACTATATTAATAGTTAAATATTAAGAAGCGTTATATATAAAATTTAATATAGGTAAATAGGGGCTTTAATTATCTTAATACTTATTAATATAAAAGTATAACTATTAATTTAACTTTTAATTTATAAACTTTATAGCTTCTTACGTTTAAGGGTAAAAGGTACTCTTATATTAATATTTAATATAGGTTAATTTATTAATCTTTATTAAAAAGTATAAAATGAAGAGTCCTATATTATTTAAAATCTATACCTTTAAAAAACCTAAAAAACGGTAGGTATATTTATAGTATTAATATATTATATCTTTTACTATATCGTTTTTTTTACTAGGTATTATAATTAATAAGTAATTAAATTTATTAATAAATGTTTATATATAGTTATAACTATATTTATTTAAGGGTATATCCTTTTTATTAATTATAATGTAATGTTAAATAGCTATAGGGATTAGTAATGGGTATAATAATCTAAACGTTTTATTTTAAGAAATCTTATTTTATTAATAATTATAATAATTATAAATATATATTTAAATATTTTATTTTAATAAGGGCTAATAATAATCCTATTTAATTATTTTAATATATTTATTTTACTTAAGGTAAATAATAATTATTAAATAATAGGCTTCCTTAATTAAAGCTATCCGGAAATAAACCTTTAAATTAAAGGTTTACTTTAAAATAATTAATTAATAGTTTTTATATCTTAAACCTTATTTTTCGTTTTTTTACTGGATTAAATCTATTAAGTTAAAGTTATATAATATTATTACCTCCTTTTCTATAGCAGCTACCAACCCTTTTAAAGCTTTAAATAGGATTAGAGCTATATTATATTCTTTAACTTTATAGGCTTTAATAGTTAATAGATTAATTATTTTATAAAACAGTATATTTATTACTACGTTTTTTTAACTAAGCTGGTATTAAAAGGTAATATTAAAGTTAAATAAAAAGTTTACCTATTTTACTTATTTTATAAAAAGAACTTTCTTAATAGTAAAATATAATAAAGCTTAATAGTTAATTATTATAAAAAACTTTATACTTAATAGTTTTAAGCAATTATACTTTATAATTTAAATTATAGCTAATAATTCTTTATTCTATATAAGATAAGCTTATTTAATTAATAATATAATCTTTAAAAAATATTCTATAAGCTTCTAAATGCTATTTTTTTATTACTGTTAAATAATTCCACCAATAATATTTTAAAAAGCATTGGTTTTAATTTTAATAGGTTAATTAAATTAAAAGAAGGCTAACATTAATATTTCGTAAGCTAATTTCTTTATTAATTTAAAGGCTTTTTGTTATTTATTACCCATTTTAAATAGTATACCCTTTTTAAATAAATAGTTTAAAGGTTTAACTATATTATTAATATAATATATAAATATTTAAATAAAGTTATATAACTTAAAGAATAAATGGATAGTTTAAGTATTAATTAAATTTTTAAATTTTTAACTTATAATAGTATTTATTTTTTTAAAGTTTATTTAAATATCCTATCCAGCCTTTAAAATTATACTTAAATAATCTATAAAGGTTATATTAAAGTAAGATTTTTTTATATCTCCTTAAAGCTTAATATTATAAAGGTAATACATTACTTTTTTATATTATTCCTAATGCTCTTTTTTATTATTTATAAATATTAAAACATTATTAGCGTAAATATTAATAAAAAGGTTAAATAATTTATATAGTTAGGAATTAATAAAGTTTTATTATTAGGCGGGCCTAATCTTTAATTTAAAGGATAGGATTAATTATTAAAACATTCTTTATTAAATCCAAAAAGCTATTAAATATTAAAATTTTAAAGCTATCTTTAATCTATAAAAAGCTTTAATAATATCCAGCTTAGCATAACGTTTAACCCTTTAGCTATTATATATAGTACTATTTAAATCTAACGTTAAAACAATATAGTCTTTTAAGTATTTATTTTTCCATTAGTAATTTATATAAAACTGTTTTTTAGTTAAATTTAGTTTAGGGGTAAAGAGGATAGGGGAAGTATTTACTTCTATATAAGGTTTAATAAAGCTATAGGTTAATAATTTATCCATTACTTCTTTTTTTAATAATAGGTATTAAATCGGAGTTTAATATTAAGGAGGGCTATTTAAGGGATTATTAATAATAGTTTTAAGAACTATATTATATCCTAATTATAATAGGGGTAACTTATTAACTTTTACTTTTAAAAAAAATCCTTTTAAATAGGCTAGCTCTTTAGGGATTAAATAACGAACTAGCTTAATATATTTAAGGTTTTTATTTTATAAAAAAGGAATATACTTATTATTAAAGGGTTTTTAAATCTTTTTTAATATTATTATAGCTACCTTTAAGGCCACTTTAATAAATTTAATAAGTATTAATTCCTTTAGGAGCACCCTTTTTTTTCCATTGTTTCCATTTAGGGTTTGACTTAGTTTTTTTAATAAATTGTTAAATGATCCTTTTATTTTAAAATTGCTTTATTTTTGGGCTTTCCGGTTGGATGTTTTTTTGGAAGCGTACAGCTGGCCGCTTTAAGATAGTGTATTTCTTTTCCAAAGCGATATCCTTCCGGTTAGCGTCCTATTGGATAACGGGGTTAACTTATTGATCGTTAGAAAACTTCTATATAATTTTAATCATAGGTAAGAATAGGGTAAGGGGGAATAAATCTTTTAACTAATATAATATCTAATAGGTATAGTTTAAAGTAACCTTATTTTTAGCTAGCTATTTTAAACTAATTATAACGTTATATTTAATATTAATAACCTAAAAGGTTTAATCTTTAAACCTTTATCCGTTTACTTTTAAAGTAATAGTAAAGTGTTAATTAACTATATTAATAAATTATCCTTAATAATTATTTAATTATTATAGTTGTTTTAAGGTAGTTAACCTAGCCTTTAATTAGCAGCTAATATAATAAGCTAATTTATAGCTAATTATTAAATATACTTAAGCTTTAATATTATATAGCATAATAGCTTTTATTCCAAGATTATTTATTTATATTTAAATAGGGTATATAAATCGAATAATATTTCGACTACTTTTTATATAGGTTAAGGATAGTTTATAAATTGTTAAAAAGTTTTTTAATAATTTAGCTAGTTTTTTAATTTAAATTTAGTAAAAAAAAAGTTAGCAAGCTTTTCTTTACTTTCCTTATTTTATATTTAAGCTATATTTTTACTTTTTCCGGGGCAATTTATAATACGGTATTTTATTTTACTATAGTTAAAATAAGTATCATTTTCCTAATAGGTCTTTTTCTTTTTCTTTAAAAGCTTTATCCCTTTAAGCTTTATTATAATATTCCTTTTATTTATATTCTTTTTATTATTAAAGTTATAGTTAATAAAGCTAATAGCTTATCTTTTTTTTTAATAATTATAATAATAATTATAGTTATATATTACCTTTATTACCTTATTATAAAAGTGTTTATATAGTATTAATAGATTAATATTAATTTTAAATACTTTAGTTTTAAAGTTAAAGCTAATATATTTTTATAAGAATTAAAACTATTTAAATTTAAGCAACTTTAACTTTAATGCTAAATTATTAAATTAAAAAATAAATTAATAAATATTGGAACCTAATTTAAAGTAGAACTTATTTAAGGCATTTTATACCTAGATAGCTTAATTTAGGTTATAATAAATTATTTCCAATGTTTATACTATTTTAGTTAAACTATTACATAATTAAATAATAAAACAGAAATAAATCTTAACCACTTTTTTAATATCCTCCTTTAAAAGGGATATAATATAATATATTTAACTCTTTTTAATAAAATATATTATTATATCTTTTTTAAATTTATTAGTTAGCTTTCCTAACTAGTTATTAAATAAATCTTTATTTTTAAAGAAGGTGCCCAAATTAGCTCTATAAGTTTTAGCCTTTTCCGTATATTTTAAATTTAAGCCAATAAAGTTACCTATAGGGCTAATTGTTTTAAAAACAGCTTATATAGCTATATTAATTAATTTAAAGTTAACTTTACTAAAAGTACTTTTAACTATACTTTTTTATAGTACTGGGGTTAGGCTACCTCTCTCTATTTAGGCTTAAAGGGCGGTAATTTATTTTTATAGCTATTAGATTAAGGCAGCTTAATTAATAACGCTCATCTTATTTACTAATTAGGGTAGTTCTATTAATCCTTTATTTAAATTAAGGTTTAATAGTAAAAGCGTTATATTTTCCGGTTTAAGGTTTAAGAAGTCTTAAAAGCTATTTTTGGATTTAATATTAATCTCTTCTTCTTTAATAAAAGGAATAGGGTTCTAGGTTAATTATTTACTAATTATAGGAACGTTAAGTATAATATATAATAATAATTGTTAAAATTATTTTAGGTTATTTATTTTAATTAAGGTCTTTTTAATTTTAAAGGGTATAAGGTTTAATTTTATTAATTAGATTTATTGTAAAGTTATACTTATTTATCGTCAGGTACGGAATATAATAATAAAAGGGGAAAGGTTTAATTTATAAATTATAAATAATAATAATTAGATATAGGTAATATACTTATATAATATTCGTTAACGAAAAGGAGGAGCTTAGAATAATATTATAATTAGGGGTTTAAGACATAGCTATATTAATATTATAAATAAAGATTCTAAGCTAAAAAAAAAAGAAAAGAAAGATAAAATTAAAATATAAACGTATATAAAGATATATACGTACTAATAGCTATTATGGGTCATATAACCTTATTGGCATATATTTTACGTATCTTTATAATGTCCTTCTATAGTACGCACAATATTCCAGCACAGTACATGTTTAACATGTTCGTCACAGTAGTGCTTTAAGGGTTAAAAAATAGCTATATTTAACAATTAAAGTATATAGGTTAAATAAAGTAATAATTTAAAGGGGATAATATTATAATTATTATAAAAAGTAATAAATTCCTTTATATAATAGGATTTATAGCTATCCAATATAAATAGCTATTTTCGATTTATTTATAATGGTGCAATATGTTTTTTAAAGTAATAAAGCTATTTAAAGCTTAATTAATTATTTAAATAGCTTATTAAGCTAATTATAATAGCTATTAAATTTAATATTTTAAGGGTTTTATATTATTAAGCTATATAAATTTAACCTATTAATATAAAAAAGCTAGGTATAAATTTTTTAATAATAAAAATAGCCTTAATAAAAGTAATTAACTTTTTATTTTTAAGTAAAGTAAAGTAATAAGCTTAAGCTTACTTAATTATAATAAATATATTATTAATTATATTAATTTAAAAATTAATTTTATTTATATTTTATATATCCTTTATTATAATACCTTTATTTATTAATAATTCTTTTAGCTTTTAAAAATATTTATTTATAGCTTTAATATTTTCAACTTTGCTATAGTTTTTATTAAGTTTTTTCTATAACCTTTAAAGGTATCCGTACTATTAAATAAATTGTAATACCTAAACCTTATTAATAATAGGTGGGGTAAAGTTTAATAGATAAGACTTCGCTTTTAAAATATAATTAATAATATTATTAATAAATTTAACCTATATAGCTAGGTTTATTTAATTAAGGTAATTAATATAGTTATAAATAGCTTCTTCTTTAATAGGTTTTAACTTTAGGTTAAAAGGTAATGGTTAATTAAGTCCGCTGCAACCTATAAGGCAATTCCGAAGGATTGTATACGTTAAGCTAAAAAACCGCGCAACCGTTATTATTTTCGTAAATGGAAAGTCCTTTAAGTAATCGAGTGCCTTTTAAACGTTAAGCTCCATTTTAAAGTTTAAAAATCAATCGTATAGGTGTTTTTTTAATATTAAAGGTTGAAAGGGTTGAAAAAGTGGTTATTTTAGTAATGTGGTTAAATTGGTGTTTAGCACCTACTTTAGTAGGTGTGCTGTTGCAAAGCCGGAAAAAGGGTGGGGCGTGGCACGGTTAACCGCTGCGAAACATAATAGGTGGTGGATTGGATTGATCCTTGTAGCGATTATCCTTAAAGTTGACGATGGATTGGATTGGCCCTATATGGCTAGGTTTATACTGCGAAGGGCTGCAGTGGCTATAGGGGCAGTAGGTGGCCCCCCTAGAGACCTGTAGCCCCTATAGCGCTATTGCTATTCCTGTAGCCCTAATTCTGTATAGCTTATTGGCATACCATTTTCAAATCATTTTCAAAGTAGAAACTACTTTTAATAAAAGATTATCTTTAAATTAAAAAATTATTTCTTAACTAATAGGCTTATAATCTAATTAAAAGTTGCGTGTCTTTCCTACGAATACTATTTTCACCTGGAAAAATACTAGCTACAATTCTATTCCCTACCCCCCCAATCCCGGTATGGTAGTGAACCAATCACGTCGATACCATAAGAGACCTCCGATGCGGCCAGCAAAGAACCTGGACTGGTCCCTACTAATCAGTACCTGCATAATGCTCAGCATCTTTCCTTTTCCTCTTCTAAAACAAGAATTACCACGACTCGAGTCACCCATCATCTTCATTGGCTGACTGTTTACAAGCTATGTTTCGACAGAAGCCATCCGGGTTGGAAGCATTGCTCCACCGCCCACGTCCATCTGTCTTGCAACTCTTCTTACAAAACCCTTGTACCTTTCTATCTAGCAGGCTATATTCCCAGCGGCGCCTAGCTATCACAGACACACCTCGAGATGATCTTGTGTCCGTGGTATGCATTTCAGACACGCACAATACCCGGTGCTCCATTCCGCGAGGCGACATTCTCATCCACGCCGGTGACCTTACCCAATCAGGCACCCTTGCAGAGCTCCAGGCTGCCATCACATGGTTGAGGCAACAGCCGCACCCTATCAAAATCGTCATTGCTGGCAATCACGATCTTATACTGGACGTTGATAAGGACGAACAAAG
Source organism: Xylaria bambusicola (assembly GCF_022495145.1). Taxonomy (NCBI): domain Eukaryota; kingdom Fungi; phylum Ascomycota; class Sordariomycetes; order Xylariales; family Xylariaceae; genus Xylaria; species Xylaria bambusicola. The sequence continues at coordinate 224,848 of NW_025953578.1, forward strand.
TGGCAATACCCCGGCCATACGTGAGCAGATCGACTGGGGAGACATCTTGTATCTCCAGGACACCTCGGCAACGATCACGTGCCCAAATGGCCGCCGCCTCAACGTCTTCGGTAGCCCTCGGTCAAGACGTCACGGCAACTGGGCATTTCAATACCCCAGGGAGGCAGATGTCTGGAAGGGCCTGGTACCCGACAACACCGATATTCTTATTACTCACGGACCCCCACGCGCCCATCTAGATCTGACAACACTCGGTTGCAATTACCTGCTTCGAGAATTATGGCGCGTACATCCTTCCTTGCACGTCTTCGGTCATGTTCATGAAGGGTACGGGCATGAATGGGCGCACTTCGACGAGCTTCAGTACGCCTACGAAAGAGCTATTTTGGATGGTGGTGGTATTTGGAATCTCTTCTGTGTGCTTGGTGCCGTCATCCGCACCCTGTTCCGTTTAACTCCAACCCTTGCTTGCCAGCTGGTGAACGCTAGTATAGTTGGAGGACTACGCGACGACGCCTGCCGTAGGCCTATTAGAATCTACATCTAACATGCTCCCTTCATATTCTCAGGTCATGGCCGTGCTGCCCGTTTTTCTGTACCCGTCAATCCGTACATGCGAGCGGCTGATCCGACCTTAAGTTAAACAAAGAGGATATGGGGCTCCTCGCAGACAATATTCTTGGCCAGAAATTGTTCACTCCACGTCTCTCTCGCGGGCTCACCACCGTCCAGCCCCGGTAATATAAGCCTCTCGACCAATGCTGGGACTTTAGCGGCCCATTCTAGCTCTGTCTCTAAGACAACAGGCCTCGAGCGCAGCTCATCTAGCTCCCCAGGGCCAATGATAGCTGGACTGCCTCGGGGCAATCCACGTTCTATCAATCTGTTGAAGGCTTTACAGAGATAGAACGGTAAGACGGATAGGATTGCGTAACGTTGGGGATCTGGGTCTTCCGGATCTGGGATTGCGGATACCAGCCATGACGGGCCTTGGTTAAAGAAGAATTCAATTTCAGTCCTCAACCCCATCGTGAAACCGACCACGATGTATTCGTACATGCGATAAAGGCCACTCTGCACTGGACATTAGTTAGCGGGAAAAGGGAGATTTGGGGAGATGATGAAGTAGTTATGCTATTCTGGAAATCCTCGTACTGGGACAAGTAGATCCTCATCTGGTACGTTATCTAGACCTGGGCCAGTACGGCCTCAGACCGGTAGGGGTTTAGTCGACAGACTGGTACGATATGCGTACCGGCACGCGTTCAGACCACGAACGACGGAGTACCTAGTACAACATTCGAACCAGTATAGCTGTAAGCGCTGTACCACGGGCTTAGAACAGAGGTACGAATAGGAACCCCCGTCCATAACATCTAGCCTCCTGTCTACTGAAGGAAGCAAAGCTGGTCGATAGCCATGTCCAGTAGAGCTTGCTATTCTAGACGCTTCACAGGAGCTCTTATGGTTCCTCTGTGTCAAGGCAATTTGTTTAGTAGCCCTACACAAGACTGAGTGAGTCCTGGGTGCTTCGCACTACAACTCGACCCGTTAAACTTGAGACATTTTGTTGCCATTATGCCGAAAGCGGACTTCACCAACTAATATCTCTCACCTACCCTCTCACCATTTTTATTCATCACTGCAAGCCTCGTACCGCCTATGGCCGTCATCGGTTGCAGGGTCGTCAGGCTGTCTTTAGTAGACATTCTAGCTTAGCTCGTGCGTACGGCGTCAAAGTCTTTCCTGGCTCACCTGTCAAACAAAGTTAAAGTTATTTAAATTCTTCACGTTCACACGGTTGCCTTGGTGAACTCGTTCCCCCTGTTCAGATGAAAAAAAAAAGGATACGGAGTGAGCCATGAAGAACTCGGTCCTAACTTCAAAAGTGTGAACTAAATTCTGTGTTGACGGGGACACAAGACCTGCCTAATCGATACATGGGATGCCCATGGTCCCCAAGCTGCCTTTCAGGCCCTAGCGATCTTTACTACTCGGCGGATGGCAGGAGAGCTTAAATTCTCTCAAGTCTTATCAGGTGTTGTCAACCTTGGCCATGCTGTTCAGCCTTTAGATCCGTTACCCAATTCTGTTATTCTTGGGTGAAGTGGACAAGCCAGCCAAGACAAAATGGTAGTTCCTAGTCATCCCTAGGTAGCGAAGTGTTGCTGTGATGTAGATTGCGGTGGTCGTCGAGAAGTGGACCTCGCTACAGGCAAGGATCTAGGTATTCGAAGCAATATTGGCAGACTTGTCAATCGTAGTGAAGACTGCAAGTGGCTAAAAATCCAAGCTGTCTCAATAAGCCTGCTTCTAACCCTAGCAAACTCTAACGGGATGCTAGTCGTTCATAGCAGGCCCCAATGTCTGTCTTTCTGAACTTTCATGTTCCAACCTAACGCTCGTTGATGAACAGTCGCTGGTGATTGAGCCGAGACATCACTAAGTAAACATCAAGAATTGCTACTTGTTCCTTGTTTCAATGTTCTTTAAGATGTATTGTATTTAGTCTAGTTATATAGTTTTCTCATTATATATATGCAGCTTGGTGGCTCACGAGAATGTATATAATGCATCTTCCCTCGACACGTCGAATGTGACAAGGGTAAACCGATGAAGCTTTTCCCTAGAGGCAGTAAGGTTACAAGCTCGCTTTCTTGTATCCGTTTTCCTTCACCCACGTAGCTACATCATCGCGATCCCGCTCGACCCAGGATACCTTACTGCGAATGGCGTCTTTACTCTGTGCCAATGGCTGATCAAATGACTTGGTATCAATGTCTTTGAAGAATTGCTCAACTTCTTTGAGCTGCCCAGGCTTCGTAAAACTTGACGTGCAGATTGTGACCATCGAACCTAGAATGGGGGGGTTACCGCTGAGACGTTTGGAGATCTCAGACCATTTGTCGTTCAACCATTTGAACAACGCTTCTACACCCTCGGGATGACTACGAAGACCACTGACGGGAAGATATATGTCTTGACTCTTGACTTCATTGCTCAACGCGAGGTCAAGAGTTCGTTGAATAAGCTCAGGGTCTTTGGCACGGCCTAGGCAACGTAAGATTGTGTTGCGCTCATCAGTATTGGTGGAGTTGGTAAATGCTTTAAGAATGCCATCGTACTGTCGTGGAGTTAGTCTTTTCTGATCAAACTGCATAATGTATGCGAACCTACCTCTTCATTTCCACCATACTTCAAAGCCATACCAAAGACGCTGCCTCTAATATTTGGGTGAACGGCTGATTTATCACCAGCCATATATTTGCTGAACATATTCTTAGCTGTAGCAATGATTTCCTCGTCACCTGCCATGCCAGCAGCTCCAAAGAGCATAGCCTTGAATTGTTGTTCCACATGTCCGTCTTTGTCTGTAAACGTCCAGCCAAGTTTGTGGGCTCTCTCGCTAGTGAGCTGCTTGATAAAGGCTTCAAGACCATCTTTGACGGCTTGATCCTCGAAAATCCAAGCAGATTGGACAGTTGCAACGCGGGCAATAATTTCGCTCCATACCACGAAGGACTCCTCAGTATCAAACCCTTTCAAGAGATTAAGCACCCCTGATGTTCTCTGGTAACCCGACACTGCGAGAGCACCAGCATCTGCGAGCATGCCGGCACGGTCTTCGACTGTCAATTTGCCATCCTTCGCGGCCTGGCCAAGCTTTGCAAGCCGTTCAGGACTGTATGAAGTTCGATAAATGCTAGTATGGTTCGCATTTAGCTTGAAAAAGTCTAAATTGTCCAATTTGTAGACACCTTCTCTCTGTGTCAAAGTTATTGAATCATCAACACCCTTTTCAGTTCGAAGCCCGAGGAATACCGGATACAAGACCTTATCCTCTTCGGGCTTGGTGTCACCAGTCCTTAGAAAACGGTTTTGTTTCACGAGAATAGAACTCTCCGCTGAGTTCTCTGTCACTTGAACAACTGGGAAACCAACGTTCTTGGTCCAAATAGACATGATCTCTCGGACAGGTTTACCACTGGCGTCTTCTAGCGCTGCCCAAAGATCGTCAGTTTGTGTGTTACCATAAGCGTGCTTCTTGATATATCGTCGAACACCCTCTAAAAACACATCTTCGCCTAAGTACGTCGAAATCATGCGTAGAACGCATGAGCCTTTGGAATAGGAGATAGCATCAAAGATCTGGTCAACTTCGCTTGCACGCTTGACAGGTACCTCAATGGGATGACTGCTTCTCAGCGAATCCAGACCAAGAGCACTCTGGAGATTGTCTGCGACATAGTTCTCCCAGACTTTCCATTCTGGGTAGAAGTGATTGCAGCCTAAGCCCCCATGTTAGTATGAGAAACTGTTAAGGATGCAGAAAAGGAGCGTCAAGCTTACTGAGCCAGCTCATCAATGTTGCAAACCCTTCATTCAACCACAGACCCTCCCACCAGTCCATAGTTACAAGGTTTCCGAACCACTGGTGAGCCAATTCATGCTGAACGACTTCAGCAACCCGCTCTTTCATGGCAGCACCACTGGCCGCTTCATCTAACATGAGATCCACGACTCGGTAGGTAATCAAGCCCCAGTTTTCCATGGCGCCTGCAGCGAAGTCCGGAATAGCAACCATATCCATTTTAGGTAAAGGAAATTCGGCGCCAAATATCTTCTCATAATACTCCAACGTCCGTGCGGCTAATTCAAGAGAAAAGCGTCCGTGTTCGATGTTGGAGCTCGGGGGTGCATATACGCGAATAGGCACCCTGAATTTCTTGGTCTCGATATAGTTGAGCTCACCAATAATGAAAGCTACCAGATATGTAGACATCAGTGGGGTTGGATTAAACTTGACGGCTTTCTTTGTTGTTCCGCTCATCTCAGAGAGCACCTCAGTTTCGGAAGCCACGTCCATGTTGCTCAAACAGGTCAGATGCTTGTCTGCAATGAGCGTGACAGTAAAATTGGCTTTATGAAGGGGTTCGTCGAAACAAGGGAAGGCTCTTCGACAATCATTGGCTTCCATCTGAGTTGTGGCGAGAATACCCTCAGAGCCGTCGGGCTTCTTGTAAGTAGAACGGTAGAAACCAGCCATTGAATCATTGAGTTGACCGGTGTATTTTATTTCCAGCTGTGTTTTCCCCTTGGGAATCGTTTCTTTCAACTCGATCTTGGAAACCTGGGTTGTTTCATTGTACGTGATGGCTGCAGAGGATGTCACGACACTCCCTCCCGATTTGATGTGGGCGCTGTGGATATCGATCTCGATGGTGTGGAGGGAGATAGACTGCGTATCTTCTTGTACGTCGAAGTCGACCACAACCTTTCCCTCGAAGGTGAACTTCTTGAAGTCGGGTTCGAGAGTGACATCGTAGTGGCGGGGAATAACGTTGGTAGGGAGCAGCTCGCGACCCACGTTGGGGTCGGGTTTGGCGCCGCCAAAGTGCTCGCTATCACCAGCTAATCTGCACATGTTGTGTCTTCTGTAGGAGCAATAGCGGATGAAAGAGGTTGAAAGGGATGTTGGTGGGCGAGAAGATCTCGGAGAAGATAGCCTTGACTGCCTTGGAGGGGACGAAGACGGGGTGAAAGAGGATGTGCTTGGCGTAGGTCGAGAAATCGAACTGCATAACGTGGCATGTTAGACAGGCGAGATTCCGAGCGCAGAGACGCCTCCCACTCCACTCGGTGAGCAGCAGCCGGTACTTACCTAAGACTAACACGGCCCAGAATATCAGGATGCGTTGGTGGGTAGTGTCGTAAGCGGACTCTGTTAGTGAGAGGGGAAGCTCGAGAGAGAAACTCGATACGGGCAACAGAACGAAAAGACATTAGATGCGGGAAAGCAGAGTCTACTATAATACAAACAGGGACGGTGGTATACAACAAGCCAATTCCAGCTATAATACAGTGTATGGCAGGGCGATTAGGGCGACCAGACCGGCAACAAGAGGGCTAGTAATGTACATAAACAGAGGGGTTAGAAGGAGGAGGGGTAGTCGGGGCGATTCCCTATTTGCACAGCAGTCGAATTCATGTGGCGGCGGCGGTGGCAGCGGGCACCGGACAAGCGTGGGAGCGAAGAAAGGGAGGGCAGAGGAGGGTGCAGCTGGGGACTGTGGGCTCGGGCTTGGATTCTCGTCGTCATCTGCGGTCGAGTCGTCTCTTTCTGGGGTCAGCAAAGTTTCGAATGACGCTAGACATACGCCTGCATTTGAGAGACTGATGTGGTCTAGCGTTGCGCGATAAGAAATGGAGACGACAGAATGGCAAGCCTACACCTCAATCAGCCGGCCAGCCAGTCATGATTAAGGCCCGAGGAGGCCTATCGACATGTCCGCTGCCTGACGGCTTGGAAAGGATCACCGAGAACGCTCGATGATTTCGACACTCTGGGAATTGTTCCAAATTCTCAGCCGTCTCTTTTCGTCTGGTAATGAGGAGTTCGAAATTGTCGTGTGATACTTTGCTCCATCCGACTAGCAAGAACAATGCGATTGGATTGGATAAGCTAAGGAGTTTGGTCCAAGGGCAATGTTCGTAACTTGAAAGTATCTAGGTAGGAGAGAGAAATTGTTTACTCCGAATTGCTACATATAAGAGTCTTTAACTAGGTACATTTTGCCCATTTACGATAACCTACTAGGTATATACCTAGAATTGACTTGATCTGTACAATATGCTGCAATGTGGGACTTGGTTAGGGAAAGGTGCTGTACGTAGTAGTTAATATAACACCTTTGCGAATCATGACAACGCTGTCCGGCAATCATTTTTTTTTATTTGGAGTAACCTAGTAGTTGGTCCGGTTAGGATAAGTATGTTTCTGGATTACCCTTGCTCATATTTCAAGAAAACTACCAATAGTCTACTTGTCGCAGAGGCCTTTGGAAGAGATGCTCTGGAGGTGGTTATAGATATGTTTTCCTGCTTTCGGTACTCACCAATCAGGTACATATACATGTATGGGTAAGGGTAAAGGTCCCGATTGGCCACCATTACTTAAGCACCCCACATAGTATCCACCCATTCAGGTAGCAATAGGTCCAAGCCGCAGCTCGCCACTCGAAGCTGTCCTTCGCTATCTACCCACTCTTACTTCGCATCTCGAACGGAGAACCTTCAATTTTCCAGCATCGTATTGTAAACCTACAAAATGGGGATACAACCTAGGGCCGGGTCTCTTTCAAATGGCGATATAGCCGCCACCAACGGCGTCAGCATTCCGCGAAAGAAACAACCTTTAGATATCGAAGAGATATTACGAGCAAAGAAAGCTGCCGACGCGGCTGCTGCGAAACCCCGATTCATCCCAAAGGCTGAAAGAGAGCGGCGCGCGCACGAACAAAAGAGGAAAGAGGAGGAAGAGAAGCGTTTACGACTGGAGAACGAAAAGAAAAATACCCGGACTACAAGCCACAACAATGCACCGCTGCGTGGCACCCAACCTGCCGTGCCTACTGGGCCTAGGGCCATGCGAAACGGCAAACACGGCAACGAAAACGAGAAGCTCAAGGCTGCTCATGATCCCAGAACATCTGGGCAAAAGAGGAAAGCGACAGAAGATGACGAATCCGCCCAAATTCGAGCTAGATATATGGGTCCAGAGTTGAATCAATCGACCTTCTCCGCTAAGAAGAAATCTAGAAGACACAGGGATAAATTCAATTTTGACTGGGATCCGCATGATGACACAAGTCAAGGAGACGCGCTCATACACTCTGAGCAAATGGCATTATCAGTCCACGATGGTGGTCTTCTTGCCAAGTATCATGGCCTTGTTGAACCAGAGGATCTAAAACGTGCCAGGTACATTATGGCTGGCGATCCGGAAACCGGCAGAGAACGAGCACAACAGCTGCTTGAAATGTCTGTACGGGCAAAAGAACGAGCAAATCGCAACACCTTCGGAAAGCACTGGTCAGAAAAAAGGCTGGAGGATATGCGTGAGAGAGACTGGCGCATATTCAAAGAGGATTTTGGTATTTCTACAAAAGGCGGTCTCTTACCGAATCCTATGCGCAGTTGGAAAGAGTCTGGTTTGCCTCGAAGGTTGCTTGAGATCGTCGCCAAAGTCGGCTATGACGAACCAACCCCTGTTCAGCGCGCTGCCATTCCCATAGCTCTACAGGCCCGGGATCTCATCGGTGTAGCTGTCACCGGTTCGGGAAAGACAGCTGCTTTTCTCCTACCGTTATTGGTTTACATATCTGACTTACCACCATTAGACGAGATTACCAAGAACGACGGTCCCTACTCCCTCATTATTGCACCTACCCGAGAACTGGTGCAGCAAATCGAGACAGAAGCTAGAAAGTTCGCAGAACCACTGGGGTTTACTGTAGTCAGTCTAGTTGGTGGTCATTCGCTCGAGGAACAAGCGTTTGCACTTAGAAATGGTGCTGAAATCATCGTTGCTACCCCTGGTCGTCTAGTCGACTGCATTGAGCGGCGACTCCTTGTCCTCTCACAATGCTGCTATATTATTATGGATGAGGCCGATCGCATGATCGACATGGGGTTTGAAGATCCCGTTAATAAAATTCTAGATGCGCTCCCTGTAACCAACGAGAAGCCAGATTCTGAAGCTGCAGAGAATGCGCAACTCATGAGTCGGCCTCTCGGGGGCAAGGACCGTTACCGGCAGACGATGATGTACACGGCTACTATGCCGACAGCCGTTGAGAAAATTGCCAAAAAATACCTACGGCGGCCCGCCACTGTTACCATCGGTAACGCTGGCGAAGCTGTGGACACTGTTGAACAACGTGTCGAGTTCGTGGCTGGAGAAGATCGTCGTAAGAAACGGTTGCAAGAGATTCTCACCTCGGGAGAGTTTGCAGCACCTATCATCGTATTTGTCAACATCAAACGGAATTGCGATGCCATTGCACGAGAAATCAAACATATGGGTCTATCTACAGTTACCATGCACGGTAGTAAGACTCAAGAACAGCGAGAACAGGCCCTGGCATCAGTGCGTAGCGGCGCTACCGAAGTCCTTGTAGCAACAGATTTAGCTGGGCGTGGTATCGATGTGCCTGATGTGTCTCTCGTCGTAAACTTCAACATGGCCACAAGCATCGAGAGCTACACGCATCGTATTGGTCGTACTGGTCGTGCAGGTAAGAGTGGTGTGGCTATCACATTTCTGGGCAACGAAGATGCAGACGTTTTGTATGATCTGAGACAGATGCTTTCCAAGAGCTCAATATCAAAAGTACCTGAGGAGTTACGAAGACATGAGGCCGCCCAACAAAAACCGAACAAAGGAGGCTTCAAGAAAATTGAGTAAAGAGGACGACGGTGGGACAGGTCTACGGAAATAGATACATTTTAATTGCAATTGAGATACCATCATGATACACCTTTCACATAAGCTCTATAATCTTCTCGTCCGATTCCTTCTGGCTGACTGTGATGGGTAGGGGTCAGACTCAAGCCGGCTGACGTATTTGCATGTATTAGGTCTGTGCCTTGAAATTCAAAAGAGAACATTCTATTGTTTTGAAGCAGCAAAGCTATGACACTTCACTTCACAAGTTATCTGTCGGGTTTAGCGGCTCCGTCCACAGCTGAAGCCCACTAAATAACACCCAGCCCACTATGCCCCAGAGGGGTGACAGGTACGTACCTCAGACATGTGCCATCAAGATCTATGTACTGTAGAGTAGTGCTATCTCTTATATTTTTGGATGGGACCCTTTTGAAGCTCACCGAATTGATTGTTTCAGCCGTTTTCCCAGGACTTGTCTACGCATCCTCGATCCACGGAACGATTGCCAGCTAGACTGTTAAGGAACATCGACAGTAAATATGGCGCTGAACATGCGCTACGTCGAACTCGCGAAGCAGCTGCATCCGCGTCTGCAGCGCTTCTTCGCCAAGTATCCTCCGAACCAGATCCTGCCGACCTCGACGCGCACAAATACCATCAAGGACGGCGCAACCCCGAACCCTTTTCTTCCACACAAACACCCCGTCACGGGCAAGTGGCATGACCCGGAGTTCTCGCTAAGACGCCAGGCGGAGCTCGTCAAACTCGCTCGCGAGGAGGGCGTCGAGGAGTTGCTACCATTCACATCGAAGGGCACCGAAGAGCGCATACGGCACAGAGTCGAGCACGGTTTGCGTGTGCGTGGTACAGGTGTTGGACAGAAGGTCAAGGGTCATTTACACGAGAGAATGCTGGCTTCCAAGTACGTTGCCATTTCTCACACCATGAGGCCTACATTGGAACGATGGGTTTCAAGATTTGCACATGTGCTAACATGATGAATAGGATGGAGAAGAGGAGAGAAGCTATGATGGGCATGCCCAGGCTTGTGCGGGAGTGGAGAAAGGTAGATTTTTCTCAATGGACGTTTGGGTTCCTCACCATTTTACTAATATTGCAATCTAGACAGGGAGAAGCAGATGGACCAAGTATCCACGATAGGCGAGAAGATATTGAAATACTCTCTATTCACCGACTTCGCAGTTGGATGTACGAATTTATGTATAACCATGTATCAAAGGTGTTCAGTTGCATCGGAATATTAGCCCAACAATTTGAGACATCAAACTTTTCATCCATTCTTCCCTCTTTTTAAAACAAGGTTTGTTAGCAGATTACTTAAAATGATTAATCTGCTAAATTTGTTGCCTGTACAATACACTGGTCATCTATGTCCTTCTGGTCAGGTCGCTACAATCTCAAGTTCGTACCTTACAAACGAATGCTCACGTGACCGCTTGGCCAATTGATTGTACGCCCCAAAAACCGGTTTTCACTGGGGCGCCAGGAAGATGATATCAACTTACAAGCATCTCCAGCCTTTTACATAAGACAAACGCTCACCGGAGGTGTTTCCCAACTCGCTTCTCCGATACTGAATAATCATTTTCCCCTTTAATACATTAGAAATAGTGCATAGGAAATAATTGGCAGAACCACATTTCAAAGACAAATAAATGCCACGCACAACTATATCACGAACCTCAGCGGAGCCAACGCTCTATGAGATCCTCTCACTAACACCAAAACGGCTCCAAGGCCAAGAATTCACAGCGCAGCAAAAGAGCATCAAACAAGCATATCACAAGGCCCTTCTCAAACACCATCCAGACAAGAATCCTCAGGATTCGCCCACAAATACAGCAACATCATCAAATCCCGCTCGATCATCTAAATCCCAATCTAAATCCAGCGGCGGTGGCAAATCATCTTCCTCATCCTCCTCATCTTCAGTGCCCAAGTCCCAACTCACATACACCGTCGACCAAATCCAGCATGCCTACAGCGTACTCTCAGACGCCGCCCAGCGGCGCGAGTACGACCGGCAACTCCTCCTAACCACATCTTCATCCTCCTCCACGTTCACATCCATCTCCACGGAGCAAAAGCACTCGGTCTCCACGCGCTTCCACACGGGGGTCGAGACCGTCGATCTCGACGACCTCGGCTTCGACGAGAAGACGGGGGTGTACTTCGGGTCGTGCCGGTGTGGCAACGAGCGCGGGTTCCAGTTCACCGAGGCGCAGCTGGAGGAGTACGAGGAGGACCTGGTGCTGATGGTGCAGTGTCTCGACTGCAGTCTCTGGATGCGGGTCTTGTTCGACGCTGTCGACGACGACGAAGAAGCCGGCGACGAAGAAGCCGGCGACGAGCAAACACAATCATCGCATCGCCATCAAAGCAATAACGCACCAGAAACGTCGGTATCAAACCGCACTCAGACGCGCGATGCAGCGGAACAGCGTCGCGGCAGCGGTAGCGTTAGCAAGAGCGGCAAGGGCTGGCGATTTAATCTGAGCTTCGACTGGGGTCTATCTCTGTCCGGCTCAGCGTCTGCGTCTACATAGGCATATGCTCAATGGTGGGGCAATCTTTACTGTGTGCTGTAGTAAATATATGTCCTCTTCCTCCCCTTTATTTTTTTTTTTTTCCCGGTTTATTTTCAAATTCTCAACAGGCAACTTATTAGGACTAGAAAGGCCTAAATGAGCGTCAAGTATGTTCAGTCTTATCTAGGTAGTGAAATGGATACTTGCAGTCCTATATAGGTAATCATTGCATATTTCCTGCTATACTATGTTACATGGCAAGTGTCTCAAGCTGTTAAAATAATCCAAAAAAACTCTGTAGCGTCAAGTACATGCGGGATTGAACCAGGAAATCCCCAATCAGTACTCTCTTGCCTTTGCAATGGACTGATAATTATGTGTGACAATGTGTAAGTGCCTATCCGAGAGGCTTACGTGTATAACTTGATGTTACCAACAACCAATTTACGGGTCTCGGTTTTCACCGAGACATAACAGACAATAATATTTAGCCTGCTATTATAAGTTCGAGATTGAGGTATAACGCCTTGTCCTCATCCGAAGAGATGGAGCAGGCACAGTTAACTCTCTAGGGTTCAATGATATCTGGCACAGGAATACGATTTTATTGTCCAGATGAATTTGTATTAGAGTCTAAAAGGGAAGCTCACGGCAAGGAACCCTCCAAAGCTCTTGAGCCCTGCCCTAAGAAAGGAGATTCCTCCAAAGTCTTTGTTTCTGTACCTCCACACGCGAAAAACATGCCGAAACTGGTCGAGGTTCACAAGCAAACACTCCGAGACACCATAAATCCACCCAGGCCCACGGTTAACCCCTTTAGATATTGCCACAGAGTTGTACGGTAGGTAGGTGGAGCGTTTACTCAGCCTTAGGCTCCTCAGGAGCGGCCTCAGCAGGCTTCTCAGCCTCCTGAGCAGGAGCCGCGGCAGTTTCTGCAGGCGCCTGCTCGGCCTCAGACGATGTCCAGAGGGTCTATATGTAGTGATTAGCAGTTAAATTTCAAGAAGAAAAAGGTCAACGTATAGACATACCAAATTGTCACGTAGAAGTTGCATAATAAGGGTCGAGTCCTTGTAGCTTTCCTCACTTAGGGTATCAAGCTCTAGAATCGAGGATTAGTACCCAAGACGACTGCACGATTCAACCGACTACATACCTGCAATAGCATCGTCGAATGCCTGCTTGGCGAGATGGCAAGCTTGGTCAGGAGCATTCAAGATCTCATAGTAAAAGACGGAAAAGTTAAGGGCAAGACCCAGGCGGATAGGGTGCGTGGGAGGTAGCTCAGTCTGAGCGACTTCAGTAGCAGCCTTGTATGCCTCGAGGGACTTATCGGCAGATTCCTTGCGTCGGTCGCCAACGGCAAATTCGGCCAGATAACGGTGGTAGTCACCCTTCCTACATTGAAAGTCAGCAAGAAGTTGGACTCAGGCCTATACTCTGATATCATATGGAAAACGGAAGGCACAAAAACGCACATCTTGTGGTAGAAGACCTTGGACTCGCCGGACTTAGCAGAAGGGATAAGGTGCTGGTCGAGAACCTCGAGAATGTCGTCACAGATCTTTGCGAGCTCGGCCTCAATCTTCTGACGGTATTCCTTGATCAGGCCAACCTGGGACGAGTTGCCCTTAGACTCCTCCTTCTGCTCAATGGAGGTAACAATTCTCCAAGAAGCACGACGAGCACCAATAACATTCTTGTAGGCAACGGAAAGGAGGTTACGCTCCTCAACGGTAAGATCACGATCTTCGGAGGCGATAATCTTCATATTCTCAACCATCTCTGGTGACGAGGAGTTAATCCTGCATGTTCGTACCTCAAGAAGCCAACACTATTTTTAATCACCTACCCTCATAGCGCTCAGCCTGCTCGGCAAGCTTTGCGAGATACACAGCATCCTCGTGACCCATTTTGTCGGCGTGGTATTCAGTGGAATCGAAACTGCAGATTTGGGTGTTGTCAGCAAGAAAGGAAAGCCTTGCAATGCAGTTGAGAAACAACAAAGATTGGGGAGCGATCAAAGAGAGTCTGAGATAACAACGCGCAAATGGATCGTTTATAGGTTATGGGAGAATGATTAATGTCTGGGTAGGCAATAGACGCGATGCTAGGGTTAGGCAATGTTCCAGAGCGCAAGTGCAATTAGAAAGCGCGTCCTGGTGACTGGTAGGTGTGAAGGGAATCAAGGGATCTGGAAGTCTAGAGAGCCAGAATCCAGGTGAACAACAAGAGGTGAATCCCCCCGCAATGAGTGGGGTTTTGCGCCTACCACTAGACGGTGACTAACACGCGAACAAGTCGTGATGAACAGGTATAGAGTTTGTCGCGTGGAGTAATCGGGGATAGTGATGACAACAGGAAAACAGTGAAAGTATGAGGGGAGAGACAAAAACGTGTCTACAATGGTGACGATGGCGGACAGATGAGGCGGTCGAGACGAGATGCGGGTGCGCAGATGTGTGGGCGATGACGACAGGTGCAGCCAGGCGGGAGAGGGATAGGGAAATTCTGGGTTGCAGGCCGAGCAGAACAGGGAAGGGGAGGGGGGGGTTTCCCTCGGTGGGTAGTGTAGGTAGTGTAGCGTGACAGCAGCAGCAGCAGCAACAACAGTGACAACAATACCGGTAGGCTGTGAGATAAGGCACAGTACCTCCAATAAGGAGGTACCTACCCTAGACAAGGCAGTAGGCAGTAGGCAGTAAGAAGGTAAACATTGGTAGGAAGGAAAGAAATGATGCAAAGAGGTCCAGATGGAGAGATAGGTACTGTAGGTATGTAGACTTTGGTGGGTAGGTAGGTAGGCAGGTAGGCAGGTAGTAGAAGATGGAGAGGGCAGATATCACCATCAGGATAGGAGGAGTTGAAGGCACATACCGTGATTAGAAAGATTTGGCTAGATGTAAGTGAGGGCTTGGTGGTTGGTAGAGGTTGGTAGAGGTCGGTAGGGACTTTGAAGTGACAAAAGAACGCCTTGCGTGGGATGTGATGCACAAGAAAGAAACTGAGAAGCGCAAAAAAGTAGGGAAGGGAGAGGGAGAGGAATGGACCAAGAGGGACGACAGCCCTGGGAGGTGAACCAGGACGACTTGTGTTGTTGCCGCGCGGTGATGGCTGCACAGGTACCTGTGTGTATTATCTCGTTTCTCCTAGCTATATAATCTGTGCAGCAGTACCTAGCATCTACCCATATGTCGCCTTAGATACACTGGTACTGGCTGGTACTGGCTGGGTGGATGGAGGGGTAGTACGGTACTAGGTATGCCGTAGGACCTGGAAGTCACTACCGAGAGATGTACTGGGTACCCGCTGGTATGTACCTAGTCTACAGGTAGGTAGCTGGATGTTAGTGGTGGATGGTCACTGGTGGTGGTGCCGCCGCCAGACAATGGAAGGAAGCTGGAGTCCTCCAATTCGGGGCGTTAAGTACCTAGGTACCTAAATATCAGTCAAGTACACACAAGTTCCACGTGCTGGTCCTGCGATAAG
Organism: Xylaria bambusicola; assembly: GCF_022495145.1. Taxonomy (NCBI): domain Eukaryota; kingdom Fungi; phylum Ascomycota; class Sordariomycetes; order Xylariales; family Xylariaceae; genus Xylaria; species Xylaria bambusicola. The sequence continues at coordinate 240,115 of NW_025953578.1, forward strand.
TTACCCAGCGGAGTATACTACAACTTGATTTGCTTTTTCCTTCATTATACGACATAGGTATTCGTTCAAATGTAATGATTGATTAGCCCTATGACGCGAACAAGATTTTAGGCTATCCCTAACGATTTGCCTTGCTATCTTCATGTTCGTAATCCCTTCAGTTGGGTCCTATTTACTGCTGTTGGCCATATCACAGCCTTAATTTACCAGCTACCTTAGTATAGATAAAAGCATAGGTAAGTGTTTCTGTGCATAGTTCTTGATGTGACTAGGTAGGTAATAATACCGACTAGGTATATTGGGGCCTCCTACCAGTGGCAGCGCTAGCTGGTGTCCTGAGGCAGAAATTTGATGCGAGCAAATGGACCCTAGACAGACAGATTCCTAGTATATTTGAAGCGATCTAAGATGTAGATGCCTATCCCTGGGGCGTCAAATTCCCATCGTATTCTGCTCTGCGTCAGCATCCCACCCGTAACAGCTAATAGTGGGCGATCCGTCCTAGAACGTGGGCCAAGACAAGGGATATTTACCATCCGCCATCTCAATCTTCTCATTGGTGTCACCCGCTGCATTAACTAATTTGTATTTCGTGGGTTAGGTTAAAGCATGATCCAGTTCAAACCCTACCGCATGAATGAGGCCACCCCCGAGCTATGGGCGGAGGCAGTGCGAGTTATAAGTATTCATATATAAATATTGCTTGGACGGGTGTTCTTTGCATTACCTAGATAGACTTAGGTATTTGCTTGGGTAAGTGCCATACCTAGGTAGCTTTCTTGTCCTCTGTTTTTTTTATGTGTAGAATCTGGGACAGATAATACAGCATAGGGCCAATGCTTGGATCAAAATTATATATCTAGCTTTAGTAACAAGAATGATATAATATACTTACATACCTGGTAGATATACAAGCTAGCTTTCTGTTCTACACCAGTGGGCATCAGCGTCTCTATCTGGGTACTTATTGTGTATAAAATTGGTAGCTGGAAGGCCGGCATAATGGCGTGTGAACTATCGAACTGTATGAGTTTGCAGCCATGTTGTCAAAAGCTCGTGGCAGCTCGTGACCAACTGGTTCAAGCCGGGAGGAGACGACGGGACGGGGACGGTAGGGTCTAGATGATTCCGTCCAGAGCAAAGCAAAGTAATGGCCTGAGCTTTGGATGCTCCGCTCCGCCTTAACCCGACCTCAGGCCACGAACCGAGCCCCAATCACGAACCAACGGCTCTAGGCGAGCTACCTACCCACCACTGCGTCATTCCACCACCTATTCTACCTATCTAGGTAAGATTCATCTTGCCTTACCTTTACCTTAACAGCTCCTTGACAACAACACCACCAACAACAACGACGCAATCACGAGGTATGTAGCCTATCTCCTGATATTTCACCATATGACTCCTATGAACAATGTAGCCTAGCTTGGCCTATCCACATGTCAATTGCTATCCTACTTTTTAATATATAAGAACCTACCTACTGCTTTTCCAATCCCTTCCGCAACAAGCTTTAGCAACCAATACAAAACACGACTTGCTAATCAACGACTATTCACGTCGCCTCAGATTACAATGTTCCGCCAGACCCTCACCAAGATTCCCTCTCGCGGCCTCGCGACACCCGTCTCCCGAACATTCTCGACCACACTACGAGCTATGGCTGCCGGTGACACGGGCGCACCCCCAAAGACAGGTGGCCAGGGGTACGTTAACTACGATCTCCGCGAACCCGCACCAAAATACCTCAAAACACCATATGCCTACCATCTCTTATGGAATGCGCATACCAATAGCCGAGTTTGCGAGGGAGCCCATAGATTAGACCCTCTGCTCACCCCCGCGCTATACTTACTCCCATCTCACCTCTGCAACCCATCAACGTATTGTTAGCATACAATGAATAGAAACAGATCAAGAGGACTAACCCGTGATTCTTCGCCACAGAGACGCCTTCCAGCGCAGAGAGAAGGCCAACGAGGACTACGCCATCCGCCAGCGTGAGAAGGAGAAGCTCATGGAGCTCCGCAAGAAAATTGCGGAGCAAAAGGATCACCTCCAGAAGCTGTCCGACCACATGTGAGTTATGTCATCTGACCATTCCCTTTTTCCTGTTTTGCTACATCCTTGAATTTTGAGGTCTGTTCCGAAGACAAAGGACTCACGCTAATATGTTATGTTCTCTCTGCTCCCCAGCGACGAATTGACAAAGGAACAAGGCGGCGAGAAGAACTAGTGTTATGATAGCTCAGCGTGCGCGCCTCAAGCAGCTCTGTCAACGTTGTATGGAGCTGCGCATTATTAGATACGCTGCTGCAAAAGGAAAATCGCATCTTTTGAGTCACTTTTTTCTCTTCGTCATGCGTCAATTTATGCATAGTGTACATCCATACAATTTCTACGTCTTCTGTAGAGTAACCTCCAGGTCATCGAATACCAAAGCGCCTCTCGCCCCTTGCCTCTCCAGTAGTATGCCATCATTGCTTTTTCAATGCCATTTACTAGGCGTCTAGATTATTCAGTGCATGCTTCCATTTCGCAGGGCTTAATGCTTCCCAACAGCTACAGTGCTTTCTTATTTATCTGCCTAACAATACACTATCGACGTCCCATGTAGGATCGATAGAAATTATCCACATTATCTTGTTCAGGGCCTCCTAACGGATGACCAATCTGACTACTTGTCTTCTGGGCAGCCGTGACCTTAGCTTGGAGTGCCGCAGCATTAGTATCGATCCATTGAAGCTGTGTGAGGTGTCCATTAAGGACACGCACAATCTGACTCAGCTGGAGATTCTGTTAGCATATACTTCGAACAAGACAACTATGGAAACATACCGGGTCGTCAGGTTTGCTACCCTTACTAATGGTGCCTGAAATGTCATTGATCTCTTTTATCATCTTAGATAAATCTCGGCCCATCTCATCCAAGCGCTCGGTGATCTTCTCGGCCAGCTTGTAGGTCCGCTCGCGTTCTTGATCGGGACCAGTAAGCTGCTCGCCAGGGCCGATTTGCTTGGTGAACAGAGCATCAACTTCAAGCTCATACTTGTCTAGCCAAGACTCTAGTTCTGCCTGTTGGCTTTCTACAGCCACAAGGTGCCGCTCGACCTCACGGCTGGCCTTCTCGGCTTCGAATGTGTTGAGATACAACTTCTGGATCTTGTCACCGTTTTCAACTAATAAACGATCCCAAGCTGCTACTTGAGATGCTTGCTCCTTAAACTCTTTCTGATATCTAGACAAATCCGTAGCCCAGCGATTAAGGATCTCATCCATGGTTCTGTTCTTGAGGCGCGCCATTGACGAAGTCGGACCGCTTGTGGACGCGCCCAAACTAGTAGTCTGAGATGCTACGGGCTTTGGAGCCGTTGGCTGTCCAGATAGCTGCGCAGAAGATGTAGATGTAGGTTGAGCTGTGCTACCAAAGAGCGACGGCTTAGAGGCGGTGGTTGGCGCTGTAGTGCCAGGAGTAGAAGTACCACTACTAGCTGTGTTGGTGCTAGCCGTGGTTGTTGTTGCTGCCATGTTAGACGGAGCCGCAGCAGAGGACGATGGTGCTCCTAAGATATTAGAGCTCTTCGGGGCTTCGGATGTGGCGCTGCTCGTAGTACCAAACAGCGATTTTGGAGCTTCGGCGGTTGTACCAGTTGTAGGCTTGTTCACATTTCCAAAAAGTGAACTAGGTTGTGCTGAGGGTGTGGGTGCTGAAGTAGTAGGTGCCTGCGTTGTGTTGGCAGTGCTGAAAGGAGAAGGGTTGCCAGCTGCTGTTGAGGCCGTGGTATTGCCAAACAAAGAAGCTGGCTTAGCTGAGGGGACAGTCTCAGCAGGTTTAGAAGGCGCCTGCTGCCCAAAAAGCGAGAGGCCGCCAGTGCTACCCGTGGCACCAGCGTTTTCGGTAGATGCTGGCTTCATGCCCGACGTGGATGAGGAAGGCTCACCGGGCTTCGTAGTAGTCGAGAAAAGAGTTGAAGCCGGTTTCTGTGGTTCACTGCCAGAGGCGAACAGGGAGCCGGCGGGTTTAGGCTGTGAGCTAGCCAGGTTACTGGCAAACAAGCTGGTCTCCTTGTTTTCTCCCTGCTGAGTGGATGGAAATAAAGATGAGGATGAACTACTTTGTGTGCCAGTATTACCAAAGAGGCTTGGTCCGCTAGACGGCTTGGAAGTATTTGCCGGAGGTGCGCCAGCCGGCGTTGTGGAATTGAGAGAGAACGCGGGCTTTGCTGGTGTTACTTGATTAGCCGACATACTGTTGGTATTCGTGCCACCAAGAAGAGAGCTCCCGGTCGTAACGCTACCAGCCCCAAACAATCCACCGGGTTTACTGGCGGAATTCCCTTGATTACTCGCATTATTCGTCTGTCCAAAGAGACCACCAGCAGGAGCCGTCGTGGTCGGCGTTGTGCTCGATGTGGTGCTATTCGGAGCCGAGGAGGTGTTACCGAACAGGCTGGCACCTGTTCCCGCAGATGTGACCGCTGGTGTGCTTCCAAACAGGCCGCCACTGGAGGGCGTCTTCGATGAAGCTCCAAAAAGGCCACCACTAGCACCTCCACTCAAAGAAGGTGTAGATGAGCTGGGAGCTGCACTGCTCGCAGCTCCGAAGATTGATTTTTGCTCGCCCGGCTTGGCTCCCGCATTTGCAAACAAACTACCTCCTGTAGCGCCTGAGGAAACAGTAGAGCTGCTGTTGGTTCCTCCAGCTGTGTTTCCGAAGGAGAAGGCAGCAGCGGGTTTAGATTGGTTACCGAAAAGACCACCCGAAGTTGTGGGTGTTGTTGATGAGCCAAACAGACCGCCGCTGCTTGGCGCACTAGAGGTGGTTGCATTGTTGTTGGTTTGCCCCGAAGAGCTTGAGGCACCAAAGGAGAACGACGACATTGGTGCGAGGCTAGGATGCAGTTGACTCGGGCGTAGAGACGATTCTATCGGATGTTACGAGGTGGAAAGGCAACGATTCGACGAACTGCGCGTCACAAGTATCTATATGGTCATCCCCAAGTTGCGGTGAATATAGGTATACAACCGAATCGGCTGGATTGGATTGGGATGTCGGTACCGGCGAGGTGACGGGAGAAGAAACGAGGTGTCTAGCTTCGTGAATGGGTATGTGGTAGATGATGAGGCCTAGATGTTGCTAGAAACAGAAGAAAAAGAGGCTCTGATATGGCCAGCCGCTCCGTCCGTCGCCTGGACAATCTGGAGAATCACAATACTCTTCTTCTGGAGGTAGGCTACGTAGGTAGTAATAATAGGTACTATTTACCTATATCGACGACCAACTTTTCGCGCGACCAGGCTCGTTAGTAGCTTGAGGATAGCTAGGGACGCGCTTGTCGGTGGTTGGCAGCTGGATCAGCACTTGCGGGTGGCTGGCAGTTGATGGCCTCAGATACTATTTACCTAGGGGGGAGCTTGGACCAAGCCCTGCATATCTCTCAGGTACCTGCGCGCTTGAGTACATGTAAACTGCACCGTCCGTGCACACCTTACAGCGGTGTCTGATAGCTGAGATCGCCTTGGGCCTTTCCATTATGGGCCCTATCATCAACCCCGGCGGTCTAGACTGCATCTATATAGGTACCGCCGCCAGCACGGTACCACTCTCTGTGAGGCAAGTACTGCTCCTGCTGAGTACCTCCATATTCAAGTACATTAGCAGGATAGCTAAGGTCGATCAATCCCTTAACCAGGCCTTTCCCGCAGTAGACCCGTAGGCCACGGCACACCTACTGCGAGGCCCTGCAGCGGTCCAGCTTCATGTTCAATGTCTATGTCCAAGTGTCTCCGATCTTCCAACTGCAATCCCGATCCTGAGCATCCGCCCATTAGCCTCAAGGGAGCTGAGTAGGTTAGGGTGCAATTAAGCCAGGTATCTGTATAAGCTTTTAGCTTCCAGTCCACCTAGACCCTCTGGCAATCGATCCATCTCGTTCGGTCATGCTCTCCGTCTATTGAGCCTACCACAACCTCCCGCCGCATTACGCCGTCTCCTTGCTGTCCGCTTGAGCCGCTACTTTCTACCCCTCAACCATTGTTATGCGCCACCATTGAGCAGTTGAGCCTCCAACTCCAACGCCAATCTAAGCTTCCGAGCATCACCAGCTTGCTAGCCGGTCTCCCGCCATCATTCGCCATGTCTGGAGAGCGCAGACCTTCGTCTAGTCTTGAGGCGCCCAAAAGGACGGGGACTGAAGACCATGGCGCACATGAACTAGGTAAAGCACATTTCACCCAGTCCTAACTATCCTTCCTAACACTCGTTGCTACAGAAAGCTCTGATTCAGACGATCACTTTTCCGATGCCCGGTCGTCCCCTAGAGATAAAGCCCGCGCCGCTTCTCCCATACCCAGAACTCGAGTTGAGAGAGTGGATGACGAGCCTTCCTACGGAGAGGTTCCAGGCACCGAGGCTTATGACAAAAGAACAGAGGATGCGTCGCCTGATGAAATAGCCATTGTACAAGATGACCAGTCTCCGCTTCCGTCATCGAATCACAATACCATATCCCAGAGCACCGCCATTCCCAAGACGGTAGTCGATGTGACTGACGACGTACCTGGCTCTTCGACTCACAACTATCATGACGACTTACACCAGGCAGATGCCACCCCAGACATCATCCGGAAGCCTGATGGCACTGGTGAGGCTAATCCTATTCCTGCTCCGTTAGACGCCAATATACAAGACACCGGTACGGCAACCAAGTCCTCCTAAAAACCCGCACTGCGATTGACGTGCCTTGGATAGATGATACGGCTGTAGATCAAGTGTTGAAGCACCCTTCCACACATGGACGGAGAAAGTCTTCGGCAGCCAGTCCAGTCACAAGCCTTCGCGACGATGCGACAAATGATGATGATGATGATGCTGATGACGATGACGATTTTGGTGACGATTTTGACGAATTCGAAGAGGGTGGCGAAGATGCAGATTTCGGCGATTTTGATGATGGCTTTCAGCAGGCTACTGAGCCTACCCCGGCTCAGTCGCTGATGAACCAGCCACAAGTTTCCATACCTTCCTTTGTGTGTCTAGTACCCTCCTTAGATAGCCATATCGCAGCCATGCTGACTTTTGCGTGTCCAAAGCCATTATTAGATCTTGAGGGGCTAGACTCTGAAGACATCCTGACCGCCTCTGACCCTTTTTTGGATGCATTATACCCACCTGACGTACTCGAAATCCCCCCTTTGCCCGCACCTCCAAATGACAACCCTATTTTCTTCAACCCGAGGAGCGCATCATTGTGGTCACAGTTGGCTGCCCCACCTCCTCTTCAACCTCCCGACTGGATTCGGTCACGCATTAGGAGACTCTTCTTAGTATCGCTCGGAGTGCCTGTAGACCTAGACGAGATTCTTCCCGCCTCCAAACAGAAAAAACTAGTGCTTCCATCTCTTCACCGTATTACATCAAACGGTTCACTCCGAACTTCCACAGACTCACGTTCAGTATCCCGACTGCGGAAATCAGACGCTAACGGATCGTCGGTATCGGTCGACTCCCAAGGCAAGGAGAAGCCCAGATCCGGCTCGAAAAGGCGGAAAGTTTCTCCCCAGGTCCCGGAGTTTGACTTGGTTGCGGCAAAACAACTGTGTGCCACCACAGAGGAGGCCCTGAGAGGAATGACCGACATTGAACTTCAACAACATGTGAGGAAGCTTCAAGACATGGAAGTATTGGCGAATCAAGTGCATGAGTACTGGAAGAAACGCACAGATGAGAGGATTGGCGACAGGGAAGCATTTGAAGGTGTTATAGAAAATCTCGTGAAGCACGCGCGGAAGACGAGAAAATGAGGAGGAATACCCTTGAAACGATTTAATCTAATGACACCCTAATTAATACCCACACAAAGCGGTTCTGCAGTCACTGTCTAGACTGGTCGGTATCCAGAACAAAACCATCCTATCGTCTTGATATATATACATGGAGCAACATCGACTAGATGAATAACTGATATGCTTCAAGTAGCTTATCATATCAAAATGAGAATTTACAACCGGCTATCAAACTTTTAATAAATAGAGAAAAAGAGACAAGAAGCTGCTATAGTATAAGGTTGGTCATTGTTATAGCTTTTCATTTTAATATTTCGTGACACATCAGGCAGGTAGGTAAGCAGGTAGGCCAGGGAATTAAAATCTATGTAGCAGTATGTATGTCTTTGTCCTCCTCATCGTCCGCCTCTCCGTCGTGCAAGCTGTCTGAGTTGTCGAGGTTACCTATGTAAGGAGTCCGAATACCTTCGCTTCTAGCCTCTGGCCTACTCTACTTGGAGCACAACGACTGAAGTAGGGTAAGTCGACGTGCTTACGCGTGTACGATATGTGCCACATATGTTTGTTGTATATTTATGGGTAGGTTGGAGTACAGCTGGGGCACAACCAAGTAAAATTATAGCTGGTATAGATGTATCTAGCAATCGGTTGATTGACGCTGTAGGTACACTATACTGACACATGATGGGCGTGTATCTGTACCTATGTGACTACTAGCACATCGTCTAGATTTGGAGATAGATTGTTTTATTCTACGTGTGAATATGGTGACAGCGGTGATTTTCGATGATCTCTAACATCGCACGTGAGGGTCCTTAAGAATTTGGTTTAAAGCTCTGATCGTCGTCAGTCGTCTTGTCAATGGGCTGCGAAGCCAACCCCGTGATAACTTGTCGTTATTAGTTGAAGTAGTAGCTTGCTAAAGAAACTTGAGACAAGCTAACGGCATAAATGATCAGTCATTCATTCCATGTTGTTCGGAGTTGCGCGATTTTACAATGGAATATTTCATTAGCCTGTTGGCTGACCCTCCTTTTCCAATATCCGTTTTTGATGACAAGGCAGGACTATCATGCGTAGTAGCTGTTACTGCCACCTCTATAGACTGGCACACCGTGTATAGGTGCTGTGGTCTTCCTGCAATGAGAATCAACATTTTGGCTAAGTTGGTGTTGGAGCTTAGATAGGATATTAATGTGTAAGTACAAGAGTCGGAAGTGCTCGGGCTTTTACTTTAGTGAATTGATTCTTGAAGCTACTCCAAAGGATTGTTGTAGTCTTGGTGCTCGGTTTCTTTTCTTATACTGGGTTGCCATGCTCAGCACTACAACGTACGGTATGCCAAAACCTAGTGATACCTTCTCTCCTAGGAGTCTTCAATTTAACCTTCAATTTCTCCGATGTCTCTATGTTATCACTTAAATGACATACCAACTTACAACATATCTCCCCACTTGGATGATGATGTTCATGTGTGCGACATAATACCCCCAAGGCTCTTACTATAGGACGCACACGAATGCAGCATAGGTAGATTAAACCTGAATCTAATTGACCTAACAGGGGTCGTGGATATGATATACTAGGATAATAAAATTTAGTCTGAAGAGAGAATTTAGACCTATATATTAGGAGACAAATATGCCTCTGGTTTTATTGTACATCGAGTTTCTCTAATCATTGTGGCAGCGACTTTTGTTGTAGCCGCCTTAGCCGCTTCATCATTGCCGTTGAACTAGAGAGTGCACCATTGGGAACAGCCTGTCAATAATAAGACTTTGCTAGGTATGAAGCCACTCTATAAATCTTAATACGCCAAAATGGAACTGAAACTCAGCGTGCTCATGATTGTATGATAAAGTGTTTAAGCATATGCTGTAGCCGCAAGTTAACACGTCCAAAATACAGATCGACATTTCTATTTTTCACTTCGTCTCGACCCGAAAAGTTGTTCAGTAGGTATTGAGTCATGGCCGGGGATAAAGCTACTGAATCAGTGTGCTGTGCCAGTTTTACAAATCGATCGCGGTGCCTAGCATCAAGTGTCCCTCAAAGACTTAACAGGATGAACTATGAACGTTGTTCGGGAATAGACGCCACCTAGAACTTGGGGGCTCGCCTCAAGAAATATGTTGAAAACACAAATTTGGATCAACTGCACTACATGGACTTAACAATCATGGAAGCTCACTATGTTTTACTAATTATATCATTGTGTTTACTGCTAGTATCACCAGCTTACCATTGCATCCGTACTTTCAGCACTAAATGAGCGAAAGTTTCCAGGATGGAAAAGAAATGATCGAACAATAAAAGAGTGCCCGGTATCGACGATTGTCCTGCGTTGAAAGCGTCCGTCGAAGTTCGAAAATGATTCGTCTAGATGATGAAAGCCTTTCAGCTCCTCGATACAGTCAGCATAAACGTGAATGGTAGTAAGTAATCTCTTATACCCTCCACGATCAACATTGTGAGTCCAACGTGTAGTACTTGCGGGTTATTGCGTAGAAATGGGTTCGTTCGAGGTTAATTATATACATATTCAGTGTCATGCTCACAACTGCGGGGACGACGGTCTTACAAACCGACGGATGGTGTGTAGTATTATATCCTTCAACGATTGCGGTTGCCATCGCCTTATTGGCTTCCACGCTCAAAACAATCTAAAAATACTTTGGTGGTGTGCACTAGATGATGCACACTACCATCTGTCTACTATGTATGTGTTACGGGGCAATCTGAGTTCGTCGTAACAGGACACAGATAGATACCTACGGTAGATCTTTGGACCCCAAGACGACGTGCCCCTATCTACTACCCAAATATGTATATATAGTATGTCATTAAATGTTGGCAGAGCAGCTGTAGGTATAACATTGGAAGGGGGTTAAAGGTATGCTATTAAGCAACTGCACATGCATATGCGGCCGACGACGATAGATGGCGGCCATGAGGCCAACGGGCCGCATCAAGCGTGTTCCTAGCTCACACTTGAAATTTGGTCGGACATCTCCTTTCAAACTCACATACCTACGTACTATTTCATGGTGGTACCGCAGCACGAAAAGAGTCCTTTTTGCATGTGAGGATGGATACAAATGGGATGGTATCGGGAGAGAGCGAGAGCGAGCAAGAGGGGGGAAGGGAGACGAAGGCTGGGCTGGAATTTGCCATCGGCGCATTCGACTGCAATTAGCATTTCTGTAGGTAAGTAGGTACAGATGGATACACCGCTCCCTACCACATACATCTCTATTTTACTTTGTATGTATTCGTCGTACTTCGCAGGGTGATATCTCTACCAGAAGCTACCGTGTACTGTAGGTAGGTACGGTATCTCGCGCACACCACCGAGACCACTCACTTTACCGCCCGGGATCGATTTGATGGATGCAGGCGGTTGGCGACATCACGTCTCTGGCCCTCGTGATTGGTGGATGCTCGAGCTCTGGTCTGCTCTTGCATGCAGCACACGGATGGCCTCTGCCCGCGATAGACCTATGAGATGCGTGGATCGCCGACCAGGGTCTCGTAGCGTCGCTGCGAAGCGCTGTCTTCTGGCGCCCGGCCTCTCCCTGGCCTGTCCCTGGTAGCCTGCTCGTCCAACCAGAGCCGTCTCTCTGTCTCTCCGCTCGACGCCGAGAGACAACCCCTGCTCACATCCCCGGCCACATCCCGGTCCGCTGCGACTCTGCGAGCCACTCAGCCGTTGTCCGCATCTTCATCGTGATAGTCGCCATTGCATCCCAACAGCCTGGACTTTGCTGCTCGCCGTGATTGGGGGCCGCCATAACGCCAGTCCAACATGTCCTCCCGCCTTGATTTGGCCTGTCGGGTAACTAAGGCTAGGCGTGGAATACCGTACCTTGTCCACTGGTCCAAAGAGCACCCGTTACCTGTTGTGCTCCGTTTCTTCTTCTTCTCCTCATGCCCATGGAGTACGGTAATCACAGTCGTGCCGGAATTCCCTCCTCCATTCTCAACTTTTGCTTTCCTTTCTGCAGTGCTGGCCATAGCCATCCTGTGTCTTCAATATCTGCAACTTGTTCCAGCAAGCTGTGAAACTTGTGTTGATTGGTGATCTGGGAGCTCTCCGAATACAGTCAACCCATCATCGTGTGGTCCCATCCCGTTTGTTACCTACCTACGGCGTCTATCCACACTAGACTCGCCCACCCGAGATTGGAGTTCTTTCCTAGCCACCCTATCAGAGGCATTCTTTGTAAGAGACCACGAGGACCCTAGGCCAGCCTGAGCCATCTCATTGCATGTTGCCCGCTGGACTATCCCCACTACCCGTGTATGCAGAAGCCTTAGAGAAGCTCGAATGAACTCGTAGCACACCCGAGGGCGCTTATTCAAAACCTATCCCTTCCTCCCGTCTCCGACCTTGGAGATTCCTTTTCTTCGCTAGCTGGCCTCTATATACTTTTCTTCTCAGGGTTGCTTCATCCTTATATCGAACTACAACTTCGTTTACTTTAGTTCGTGAAGCAGCCTCTTACTGCACTGCCTCGCAGGGACGAGCAATTGTTCTTTTGTTCATACTATTATCATACACAAAATCACAATGGCATCCCAGGACGAGAAGAGGAGGCCTGTCGCCCTCAACCTGACACCTTCAAGGTCGTCTTCAACAAATGGGTCATATAGTAGCACGTCCTCGCTGAAGCCGCCAAGGACCCCTAGATTCGCGGAGGCTACTACTGTATACTCTCCCATTGAGCCACAAATAAGCAACCCATTTGTTGGCCAGGATGAAAATCGAGATGGTACACAGGCTCAGCCAGCCGATGTAGGGTTTGGATACATCAATGATGATACGCGAACACAAACTGTCAATGTACCCATGACACCGAAAACACCATTGAAAAGTGCCATGAAAGTGCCCGGGACTCCAGGCAGGAAGTTAGAGAATCCTCTAAGCCCAACCTTTAGAGAAGAGGAGATTCTTGAAGCTCGAGAAAAAGACACTGAGGCGGCGCAGAAACGGGATGTTGTAAGTCCAACCAGCAATAGCGAGCCATGTCGTCTTACTTACCTTTCCACAGGGTCTTAAGTACAGGGTCAGATTAGCCAAATTCGCTCTTCGTGGTATTAGCTTTAGCTGCAGCTTGATCATCATCTCTCTGATTGCGGCCTCCTTTCACGTCTTCAGCGCCACAAAGTCACTTGCGCCGCAGAGTGGCCTTCCAGCCTGGGCTGAAGGCACACAGCTGTGGCCTCAGATCGTCGTGCTCTCGGTCTCTGGCGTAAATCTTCTTCTTTGCATTCTCATTTTCTTCGGCTACCTAAGAGGAGGTCACCGCAGAGCCGAAAAAGTCGGTGTTTACTACACACTATTTGCAGTTGGCTGGTTCATCGCATCATCGATCCTGTGGGCCGCTGCTGCCGGCATCCTTCAGTTCACCCGCAACAACAGCGGCAATAAGGATTTATGGGGGTGGTCATGCGTTGAAAACAAGAGAGCCGAGATCTTCTCAGAAAAGGTGGACTATGCCCTCGTCTGCCGACTTCAGGTGAGTTCATATACCATCGCGGCCTTGGCCATTGGCGTCTTGTCCCTGTTATGATAGCTAATTGATTCATCTTATAGAATTGGTCTCTGATCTGCGCGCTCATCGAAATCGTTCTCGATGTTTTCACCATCACACTTTACAGCATCGTATTCTTTCGATACATCACGAAGCGCAAGCTAACTAAGTCCATGGACATGCGCGACCGCGCCCGCTCGGACCTCTATTTGGCGCAATTGCGTTCACAATCGGCGCCGAACACTCCAGGCTTCGGTCCTAAATCCCCTGCTTTCTCACAATACGCCATGTCGCCGCGCTTCCCACCTTCCGCCTTCAACTCGCTCTCCGAGGTGTCCAAGGCCCCGACCTTTACTCCCGGTGCTCCTGTCGCCGAACCACCATCATCCTTCGCAACCCAGGCCACCGTTGCTAAGCCTGCTGAGAAGCCCTTCAAGCTGCAGGCACCACCTACCAAGGCACGCTCAGCCACTCCCAAGGTTGCACAAGGCGCGTTCACGCCGACTTCCAGCTCTCCTCCCGAAAATAACTTCACTACGCTTGCGCCTGGCGAACAGCAGTATGACGCTGTGCCCATACCTGGGGCGTATGCCGACGCTGCCGTCAAAAACCCCCAGCCAGGTATCGGATACTCATCAAGGTGATGGGAATAATACCTGAGGCAAGGGACTGGATTTATGAGTTAGAGGAGGGTGTACGATATCCATGAGATGCAACGAGCGTTGTCGAAGTGAGTGATGGTTTATTCTGGACGGGGTGGGTTTGCTGCGCCTTTCTCGCGATCATATTATTATACCCATGCGCGAGCGATCAGGGCGACTGCGCGCGGCGTTTAACGGAGTCATTTGAGAAACTTTTATTATCAATCAATTATTGGGACGGAAGAAAGAGATACCTTTATTTTACGGTCTGTCAAGTCAGCTAGTTGACTTAGTCCTCACTTACATGCTGCCCTATTTCTCCTTATTTAAGTGTAACTATCTAATTACAACATACCTTACTATCATAGCAAACCAGCAAATCTATTTGCTGTGCTCCCCAAATAAAAAACTATGGACAAAGCAAATCTTCTGCACATGCGTTTGTACGGTGATTTTTTGGTTCATTCATGATGGTTATCTACCTGTCTCTCTGCTGTTATTAGTCCTTAGGTATTACATGTTGTTCAACTTGCATCAATCCACACGACTCAACTCTCGTTCAAAATGACTTCGTTCGTAATCACCCACCAAACTTGTTTTCCAGCGCTGTGCCCGAGGAATAATGATTATAAAAATAAATGGAAATAAATAAACCCTCACTCCACTACGATGTAGGCGGCGTGAAACTCGGGTTGTGTCGGCGGCGCATTCTCGTTTGCACAAGCGGACATACGGCATCATCGTGTGCGTATCCGAGATGGGTAATTGCGATATACATTATTAGCAGGCAGATGTATGTCTGTAGCACATATCGTTTGCGTGTCTGCGGATTACGAAGTCTTTTTTTTTTTTTTCTCTCGTTCCTCTGTTTGATCGTTTGGCTGAGCGCGACCTATTCGAGGTGGCTTAGATGAAACGAAACCCGGTGTTTTTTCTCGTCTCGCGCGGATGTACGGTTGGGTCCGCTCCCGAGCAAGGCTGTGTGCATATTCTCCGAGGATCCGGACGGCCAATTTACAGGATCGTCTTAAGACCTATGACTTGCAATTTCGTCGTTTTTCGTGATTTCTGTACCGGTGCTTGGAGTTCCGGTGGATGGGCCCATTATTGCTTTACTGTTGCGGTCCGTCATAAGACCCATTTTCCACGTGCATATAATGATTCTAGACGTCGGCTGGTAGTGATGGTAGTACAGCAAGAGATAGCAAGTTCACCTCTAATACGAGCAGAAAATATTACCTCGTGTATGTGTGTGTTTGTATGTGGTGGTCGTGGAGGTGTATTCTTTGGTGTTATCTGAGTCTTGGGCCCGGACGTCGCCAACGCTTCAGGGTTGAAGTCAATTTACTGCCATTCACGATGTACACGAGACTACCCTATCGGAAGGCTTGAATAGACTACCTATGTAGGTAATTTCGCGCGTGACGTCTGTGTAGGTGCTAGACTAGAGCTTGTGACGGCCGACCTCTCTGGCCACCTGTTAGAGGTAGGTCAGGTATTGACTTGAACTGAAAATTAGATCAATATGCGTGTTAAGGGGTATAAATGACATCTAATAGTGAAGTATGGAGCGAGTTCCGCACGCAGAAGTCTTCGCAGGCTCTCTAATACATGCTTTGAGACTAGGTTATATTTCTAGGAATCAGTGGTTACTACGCAGGCTTACCGGTTAACTTAAAGAAAGCGAAAATAAGAATGAACATCAAGCTCGTGGAGGGCTAGCATTAGATTTTCTACAGGTAGACAACTCAGCATACTTAAACTAGTGGTCGGTAAACTCTCAAAAGCAGACTGAAGAGATTTCCGTACTCGCTCCATGCTTGTCAAAGGTATCTTGTCCAGATCTAGCAGCCGGCAGGGTGCAGGCAACAGCCGCTAGCAGTTGTGCCTTGCTAGGTATCAAATCGCTTAGCTTAATCAGAGATGGCGAGACGGAGCTTTTGATTCTATATCAATGAACTCATCGACTTGCGACTGCGGAAACAAATCCATACAAGATACCCTTTACGTTCTCCGGTATCAGTCAGCTTGTTGGCAGTGAGGAGGCTCTACCGCAGCAGTGCGCTCGGCGTACCTAATCTCATCTGCCCAAAACCCGGTGTAATCCATATCACATCAGATGTCCCTACAACACAAAATGGCTACAATCACAACGGCCACGGCATTGTCTCACCTGACTACAAGGGCACCTGTCCGAGGCTCGAGATTATCAAGTATGGCCTACAGCTCACAGCCACGGCGGGGACCGAACACCACCGTTAAGTTCTGGCCCTTCCTAGCCATCATCATTGTCGGAACAGGCGCCTTTGCGTACGTGAGCAAAACAAGGGCTGGTCAAGGGTAAGTTCCAACCTACTACCTACCTAGGTACCTATCTAAACCACACCGGAAACCTATGAGATGAATTTTGATACTCATATGAATGACATTAGTCGCGCTCCCATTGCAAGAAATGAGATCCCTAACAAATAAGACGACCGAAAACCACTTGGTTGGTACAAGCGAGTCGTCGTCATAGCTGGTTAAAGCTCAACACCAAAGTTGCCTGGCCCTATCTAGGTCAATGATGTATGGTTTAGGTCGTCATATCTTTACAGCAGCCTGTATAACAAAGGTGTTTAGAATGCTGTACATCCTATACGAGAAGGGGGTCGTCATTAGTGTAAATCTAATAGATCTTATATCAGGTTATTTGCTAGTGTTGCTGATGCGATTGGCACTGTCTGTTGGTTAGAGAGAGAAGCGGCAATTGCAGGATGTCTATATAGTGATATATGTCATGATATGATGCAGCCAGTTCTTAAGATAACCTCGGTAGGTACATACCGGTAGCTAGGAGACCCTAAGCCACCCTCGTCTTCACTGTGCGCCCTAACATTTCGCCCTTTTATCTCATGTGGAGATATTAGCCTTTACAAACCTCATCTCAGGTCATAATACAGGAAATAGCTAATCTTTCTTTTCAGTAAGGTGAGAGAGGCCAATCTCACGGCTTTTAAGGGGAAGGGGCCAGAGCCAGAGCCAGAGCGGCGCCAGCACCGCGGTTGGGGGTGAATAAGTGGGGGGAGGGGCTTGCATTTGCAGCATTTTACAGCAGAGCATTTGCAGCCTGCCACCACCAGCAAAAACAGCAGCAGCGGCGGCAGCCTGAGAACGCCATTGCAAAAACCGTTGCATAGCGCAGCGTCGTATTTACCGTATGCGGGACATGGGACATGATTCCATACAGCGAGCGTTGTAAGTACGTGGGTAGGTAAGTCTAGAAATTAGTACTACATAGCCTACCGAGCCTAAGAGTAACCCAGCCTACAGCAGGTATTTTAGCCTTACTAGGTCACTAGGTAGGTCACATTGGTCAAATTATCCCTCCTTGTTCTGCTCCTCCTATTATCATTAGTATTAATATTATTCCATACGTATCCTTCCTAACCAGAAAAGCAGACGGCTCTTTATACCTCAAGCACAGTCTCTAGCCCAGCCTTCACTTGTGGTCCAGACTTATCAAGCCATTGTTTCCTTCTGATTGTTGGCAGTTAGTGGACGTACCCAGTGCTACCCCTCATCTACTGATCTGATATATCTACCTCGCCGCGTCTTTTCCTACGACGACAACATATCCGCCGTAAGCAACGAGCTAGTAAGGAGAGAAATTCCTCCAATCGTCCTACAAGGGATCCGATTACAGAGCACGAAGTAAGAAAAAAAAGGAAAAAGAAATAAATAAATCTAGCAACATGCCCGCTATCGACGATCTCAAGAACCGCACGACGCCCGTCTTCTCTGCCGATGACGTGACCGTGCTGTTCGTGCTCGGTGGACCGGGCGCGGGCAAGGGTACGCAATGCGAACGGCTGGTCGCCTCCTACGGCTTCACCCACCTATCGGCTGGCGACCTCCTGCGCGCCGAGCAAAACCGCGCGGGAAGCGAGTACGGCGAGTTGATCAAGGACTACATTAAAAACGGGTTGATTGTGCCTATGGAGGTGACCATCGTGCTGCTAGAGAACGCCATGCGCGACGCCATGAACGCCGCGGCCGAGAACAAAGACACCACCATTACCAACGACACATCCGCCATCGCCACCCCGGCCACGAAGAATGCTCCGTTAAAGGGCAAGTTCCTCATCGACGGGTTCCCTCGCAAGTTCGACCAGGCCGTCAAGTTCGAGGAGGCTGTGTGTCCCGCCAAGTTTGTCCTCTTCTACGATTGTCCTGAGGAGGAGATGGAGCGCCGCCTGCTCGAGCGCGGCAAGACGAGCGGCCGCGAGGACGACAACGCCGAGAGCATCCGCAAGCGCTTCCGCACCTTCATTGAGACGAGCATGCCCGTCGTCGACTACTACGAGAAGCAAAACCGCGTCGTCCGCATCCGCGCCAACGTTCCGCCCGACGATGTCTTCCGTGCCACGCAGGCCGAGCTCGTCAAGCGCTTAGGTGACAACTTTTAGATGAAGGAGCTGGTTGGCGGGAATAGCGATCGCGACAGATTGAGGACAGCTAGCGATTGTCTGAGACACACGCATGGCGAAAACGGATAAGTATAGAAAGAAAAGAAAAGAAAACCATACATACATAGACACTCAAGAGCTTCAGATAGAAATAGTCAGCTGTGGCATTGTAATTTTGGATTGGCGGTCTAGATAGCGTTTCACGGTCCCATGACATCCCATGACATAGTAACTAGACAACTCCAAAACTGCCTTTGCTCATAGGGTTCTGGTGTGTTATTCTAGTATTTCCACCCAGCCTCTATAATTTGTGGGATTCCGTCAACGGCCAAGACGAACCGGTATGTAAGTAACCTTCTACTTTATAATCCCGGCTTTTCGTCAAATGGAGAATGGGGAGATATACGGTATTAAATACCTCAGTTGAAGCCCCGGATGCCAAAAATTCAAACTCGCATAATTCATTACAACAAAGCCTTTTCCGCATCGCCATACCATACGCCGAAATGACCTTCCCTAGGTATGCAATCGACTGAGAGCCGATAACCGAAAAAGGCGAAGAGAAAAGAACAAGTCATCTAGTCGTCATCGTCGGTTCGCTCCTTACGAGGCGCCCGTTCATTCCGATCGCCACGGTCTCCCCTGTCACCTCGTCGCCGGTCTCCCGGCCCAGAGACGCTGGTGTTTGCCAGCTTCCGCTCAGCCTCCTCCAAATCGCGCTTCTTCTGAGCTTCAAGCCCTGCTTGCTCCTTACGCAATGTGGCTGCCACCTTTTGTAGGGTATCTCTCCATGTGTCTACAAGGTCTCCTAGTTGGCGCCATTGCTTCTCGCCAAAGACTCTGTATGTTGTTCGGTGAACTAAGAAAACTTTCTTTTGCTGCGACATCCTCCCTTCGACTAATTGCGCACGAATAACGTCGATTATCCATAATTCGACCACCTCCTTCGAGATCTGTAGTGCCTCGGCAATCTCGTCATAGGGAATTTCGCGTGTTTGCGACCGGGCAGCAAGAGACGTGAATGTCAGTAGCCGCATCTTCGTCTGTAGCTTTTCTAGATCCAAATGTTCCTTCTCAATAAATCCTTCATGCTCTTCTCTAAACTGATTGAAGTCTTCCAAATCCTTTTCGGCAAATACCGTCAACAGCTCAAAGTAGACAGGGTGAGTCTCGGAAAGCGCTTGGACACAAGGTACATTAAGTAGGTCTTGGAAGTCGTATTGCGTTGGTGAGAGAAGTGCCGTCTTCAGGGCACGTAGAGCTATCTTTTGGGCGGCCTCAGACTTGACTTCGGCATCCCCAAAGTTCCGCAACGCTTTAAGGATATATTGGTAGGAGGTACTGTTGTGTTACTCATGTTAAAGACGGAAAAATGTGAGGTATGTAGAATAAGCACCTACGAAGCATCACCAGCGTCACGAGCCGTCTCCGCAATGGCCTCGTATGCCTGACGCTGGTCTTCCGGATCAGTCTCCCACTCGGCCATCCAGTCGTCAAGACTCTTCAGGTATGGCTTCAGGTTCTCGAACATTCCGTGGACCTTGAGGAATCGCAAGATGGCCATGAAGACGTTGAATCGGAGGTCATCATCGGGCTTCAGCATGTTGAAAATAGTGGTGAGTGTGTTGAGAGCCAAGCCGGGGCCATTCATAGGGGACGAAGTTATTGGTTTTGAGAGATTGTCACAGACTCGGGGAAGGAGTTTGTCGGCATTGTCGCTCTGGAGAATTAGGTAGACGAGGAGGTTATATGCGCCAGCGAACTCCTTCTCGGGAATAGAATGTAGGGCTGGAGAGGCGATGATGAGCTTCTTGAGTACTTCATCCTTCTGGCTCTTTTCGATCAGAGCCTTGACATCGTCGCCGACGTTGAGGAAATCGGCCATCTCCTGGGCTAGCTCCTCAAAGCTGCCGTCAACAAAGACGAGCTGCGGCTGGTGGGGTGCCGCCATTTTGCCTTGGTTGGTCCTGCTAGGCTCGATATGCTCCTTTGTCGTGACTTGAAATCCTCCCGTGTCTGGTTGAGGGAACGGAGTGGGCGGAGGTGGTATAAAAAGGGTCGGCTGAGGGCAGTCGGGATCGAATCCGTAGGGCCGAACGGTCGATGTCGAATTTCCCAAGGGGTGGGAAAGGTTACGAATTTTGTGACTGCTGCTCTGCGAATGGGCGCTCAGGCCAGGAGGGGCAATTTTTTGGAAAGCGAGTCGTTAAAACATGGCCCCTCACAAGCGGGCGCTTTTTTTCGTGGGTAAGCCTTATGCCGATATTGAGCCGTGCTTGCACGGATAACTGCATAACTTGTGTAGGTAGGGCTAGATATCTGCCATTCGAGTTTCAGATGCTATCTCTAGTTAAGTACAGTACCTACATTATGTACCTACCAACGCCCCCAGGCTTTCTACACATTTGAAGTCGATTGAAGATGAAAGGAGCAGACGCGATTCTTTCCTACCTTAACAGGACAGGCTACCCAGGTAGACTACAGTATCTCTGGGTAGGTAGTCTAATCATATGTAGGGGATGTTGTTGCTTAGATTCTTATAAGTACCTAGGTATTTTAGAGGGTGCCGATAACACCAGATAACACTTCTGGCAATGTACCAAGTGCTCAGGGACACACACATCATCGTGATGCCTAGCTAGAATAAATTCTTGGTAATTTGGTAGGTATCTATTTAGCGACCTGTCGATCAGGAACCACGTCTTGAATGTAAGTACCTACGACTGCGCTAGGATGTGCCTGGGTAATGTGAAACAGCTATGCACTACTCCGCTAGCCTTTCTTCATATATGTACCTCCACTACTATGTACACTACAGTACAGTAGGTAGGTCTCCTCGCGAAATCAGGATCTAATTAGACAGTCATCATGTAACTTTATCACGCTACTTACATTTGGTCCTTATCTGCAATCGGTCGGTTGGAGCAATAAAGGCCGATATGCCTCACTGTGTTGGCTTCTTCTTCCCTCTGCATCGGCAACCTCGGCTGTCTCATGGGATGGATGATCGTCAACTGTAGGTGGGATGAGATGTCAATGAATCAATTGCGGCATGGTGTGACTGTAAGGACACCGGATATCGAGCTATGACACTTCCCACTTAAAATTCCCGGATTATCAGCTAATACTACAAATTAATTATACCCAAGCAATACCTCTACAGTACCTCCACCACCCGCCATAGCCCTACGCCTGAAAGTACCTCAACGGGCACAATGGGTACTGTGATACCTGGTGGGACGAAAGTGGCATGTATACGTACCTAGATATGTAGTTATACGGAGGGGACGATGCTGTGGTGTAGTTTCAGACGAAGACGAGCCGTGCCTTTCGGAAAGCAAAGACATGCTTCGAATCCATGTGCCCCATCCAGGCCTCATCATCCAGGCTTCGGCGAGGAAGAGAAAGGGGAGAGAAGGGCGAGATAAGGGGGTGCGCTGGGCGATGACTGACGACTTGTGCTACTTGTGCTACCTGTCCGGAGATGGCCAGTCGATAGGATCGTGGCAGCTCCATCTGCAACAACCGCCTGAAGACTAAGTCCCCTTGTAGTAGCGCGACAGCGAGCCAATCATGGAATGCAAACAGGTTGACGCTGGCTTGTTGATTCTGGCAATGCGGTTAATGGGGGAGCCAGATTTGGATCGGGACCAGATACTGATGTTGAGTGGTCACCAAAAGTCACCACAAACAGCTGCACGCGCGTAAAACATGATCAGAGCAAGCAGCCTTTAAATACGAACAATTGCGCTCACTCGCGTTGTTGTACTGCACTGCACCGCACCGCACCGCACCGTACATGGTCGCTATGGTACTACCGACCTTCCCATCTACTTAAATGTATCGACCAATATTTCTCCACCCCCAAATTACCTACGGCCATTTTCTGCCGTAAGCCAATGAGGCCAATTACTGGAAATTATTAACCTTACCCAGAACACGATTAACTTGACGAGTGATAATCACCATAGCCACAGCCACCAGCTCCAGGACAGACCTTGATATCCGACTAGGTATTCTCCGGCTGTACCTTTTCAATACAGATTGGCAGGTTTTCCAAGCCAATAGAGAATTTAATCGCGGATTCCCGCATCCTATCGGCGGCGGCTATCCTCTCTCAAGCCCAGCTGTCAAGGGCCGAGGTCACTAGGTGTCCTGAATCGAGGCTCTGCACGACGAACAAACTCACTCATCACCGCTACCATGTGGGATCGTCTTAGGCCGAAGGAGGTCACCACCCCCACTCTCAGCAGGAAGAAATTGGAAGCATGGCAAGCGGCTCACTCGCAGACATCACCTCGTGGTTCACCCCGTGGCATCATCGGCGGCAATAGCCAATACCAATATGCAGTGAAAGGCGGACCTACACCATCGAAAAATGCCGACGATCTGCTCGCGAAGTAAGTCCTAGTTATTATTCTGTATCCCCAAAGAATTTCCGAAGTGCTACACTACTATCTTGCCACTCGTCTTGTCTTGCCCTCCCACAGTGTGGAAGCAGGCAACGCAGTTTTCACTTGGCCCCAGCCCCCAAGTGGTAGAGATCTTGATGTCATGACGTTAGCAGCGTTCTACTCTTAGATAAGCCCTGGATATGGATCTCTTCATGTGGAAAGAGCAAGTGGGCGAGAGGTAGCGAAACAGATGTGTAATCCAGCATTTCACATAACTATAGGCTTCGACACCGAGGATGATGATGATGATGCCAGGGATGACCAGATTTCGTTGAGGAAGGCAGGACATTGCGCCAGGGGGCCAAGTCCTTAATTTAGAAGACGATGGACCCCAGAAATCGACGACCTGCAGTAGTCCTGCAAGGGTTATCTCAGCACCTCCCTGCACCTACGTGGGCTGCCGCCTCGAATGCGGGAACATGGGGGGGCATGGGAATCTGGCCCGCGAATGCGGTGCCTCAGCTTCGTCGACCACTGACGATTCGCCAACGCCTCGAACCGACTACCAACAGATCGCAACGGCATGTCCGCCGTACATGTGCGATTCTCGTGTCACCCTCTGCCTTGTCCCTTTTCCTTGCATGTTTTCCGCTTTTGGTCTTCTGGCGTTCGCTCTGCATTCATTTTCGGACTAGAGCTTCCAAGCCACTTACACTCCAGCAGCTCAAGATGCTAACATCGCAGCATCATAGTGCGCAGCAAACACAGGAGCAGAACTCAACAGCTTACCTGACACCGCCGACCGGCCACAGAATTCAGCGTGACTCGATTCATGGCCGCCCGACCTCGTCTGTGTATTCACAGCCTTCACCAGAGGCCGCTGTTTTTGCGGCAAATCAGTTGAGGAATGACATTGGCCGTCCCGATACTTTGGAGGTGTCGCCGCCCAGCTCACCGGATATCACTTCGCCCAAAGAAGGGTAAGAACGTCTGATTTCCTACTTTTGTGCAACGGGTGCCGGAAGGAATCAGGAAGAGATGCCGCGGGGAAGATCGTCTAGAATCGAATACCTACAGGTGTGGCAGCTGTTTCGGATGTGTGGCGCATATTGGCTCCTTTTGCGACACTTCGCCCTGTCCTTAGGAACGCACTGTCTCGGACAACAATACTCTATTGTGCCTCTATTGGAATGACGAAAGTAAATGACAAGGTGGCTGCAATGTTGGGCTAGTCGAGGAACTTGATGTCTTGAATATACATTTCCGACATGCTAACCTTGAGTTCTGATTCTAGACCATATCCTGGAGATGTCTCTCCCATTGATGAAGCGATGGAGGCACCTCAACCCTTCCAGGAGCGGCAGGCGAAAACTGGACCTCGGAGTAATATACCGATGATGCGCCGCGAGCGTAGGAAGAACTCAGACGCGCTTGCAGACTCTATTCGCGAATCCAGGTTACGCGAACGAACCACACCGCCACGCCCTTACGGCCACGATGTTCGCTGGGACCCTAGGACAGGTGAGCCGACAACTAGTACAAAGGGCCGCCCGTCTCAAGTCAACCCGCAAGAATATGCACATGGTCTCACGAACCGGGTAGTTCCCGCCGAATCCTCCCCGCCGAATCCAGCTTCACTTCGCAACCGCCTACGTCCAATGCGGCAAGGTAGTGCCAGCCCTCAACCCGAACCAGCGCCGCGGCCGGAATGGCGAGGCGCTAGCGGCCGAACCGCAATTGTTGCACCGGTGAGGGATAATCGGAACGTTGCGCCCTTGAACATGCCGCCGAGGAGTGATAAGAAAGCCGACCGAAGCGTTCCGATGTTGTCACCTATCGAGTCTAATGGGTCTGAAGCAGCTTCATCACCACACCAGGCTGATACGCAAACCCCTACGTCTCATGAGCATGAAACGAGTAGCACTGCGAAGCCAGGTGCACCACCTTCCTCACGGCCATCACAGTCGCCCAATACTACATCAAACCTTCACTCAAGCCCAGTACCATCAGCACACCCGACTCCTTTATCAACGAAAGTTGGCCAAGCAACTCAGCCGCTGGCACAGGGTCCGAGTACTACAACTCCTTCGCCATTGAGACCATTGCAGATGCCCTCGAATGACAAGGCAATACGCAGAAAACCAGCAAGAGCTTCGTCGGGTCAATACCCCGACAATTCGCAATCTGGTCCTTCCCCCAAGGCTTCCACAGCGACTTCGAGAGAATGGGCACAACCACCCTCACGTCTCAATACCACACCAAATCAGACCTTCACCCCTCGCATTGGTGTCGATGATGAGAAGCCCCCGTTGTCTACAACAACCCAAATGATTACGCCTACACACTCTCCAAAGCCAATCCCAGAGCTATCGATGCTCGACCGTAGACGGCCTACTATCCCAGGTTACGAAGACTCGCCGAGAACGACGCCGACGGAACCAGTAAAGATAAACCTAGATTCACCGTTCTACACGGTCTCATCAACCACAAAAGCCTCAAAAACTCCAGGTTCCGAACTGCGTCCCCCACGAGGATTGATACCCGAGGGGAATCATTCAACCCTAAGCGTGGCATCCGTCGTGACGGTCGACAAGTCTTTGCCCCCAGCGCCCCCAGAAGCCTCGGCCACAGACCGAGTAACGGGACTGAACGCGCAGCTCGAGGCACTAGGGAACCGCCGTATCAACATCAACACGGCGATCCGAAAGTTGACGGAGATGATGCCGACGGACAATATCCTGGCGTCAGATGCCGTCGTGCGCAAGCGCGAGATGGAGAAGCGCAAGGTAGAGACCCTGCGTGCAGAACTCGCCGACGTCGAACGCCAATCCTACGAGTTGGGACTCAAACTCCATCGCGCGTACAAGCGCCTCGATCGCCATGCGGAGTTCGAGCCCACGACACTCTGGGTTCGGAGAGTTACGGGTTAGAAAGACCGGGTGTGACTTGCCGCAAGGCGACAGCACAGCAGGCAGAGATGAAGTCTCAGATATCGGCGTGCCTGTCGCATGCTTTATCGGCCACCCAGGTATTGCCACAAGGGAAAAGCACGAGCTTATTTATCAACTCGGAGTTAGACTGCCCCCTATCTCTTCTTCAAAAGAACAGGGTGCGTCTACCCCACCTTATCTTCATGCTCAGCTCATCTGTTATTTGACCTTTACTTTCCCATTCATGATTCAGATAATCAATGATATTCCATTAGCTGGTGCTTTTTTTTTTTTTTTTTTTTTTTTTTTTTTTTTAAAAAAAAATGCGGTAACCAAAGTGGGGGTTGGAGTGATTAAACGGGT